>NC_053396.1:110624865-110625843 GCF_905171765.1 Bufo bufo
AACTAGCATGTTTGTGTGTGTCTGTTAAAAGATATCAACAGTATCCCCCATAACAGTGACCTCTACAGCACCCTGCCCCTTTAACAGTGAACTCCACAGTCCCCCACCCCTTAACTCTGCACCCCCACAGTGCCCTGCCACTTTAAAATGGGACCTCCACAGCAGCCCATCCCCTTAACTTTGACCTTCACAGCACCCCACTCCCTTGACAATGACCTCCTCAGGGGCCCGCTCCCTTAACAGTGACCTCCACAGTACCCTGCTGCCTTAACAGTGACCCCACAGTACCCTACTGACTTAACAGTGACCTCCACAGTACCCCGCTGCCTTAACAGTGACCTCCACAGTGCCCCGCTGCCTTAACAGTGACCTCACAGTACCCTGATGCCTTAACAGTGACCTCCACAGCAGTTGCCCCTTTAATAGTGGCCACTGCCCCCTTAACAGTGACCTCCACAGTGTCCGCCCCTTTAACAGTAACCTCCACAGCGGTCTGCCCCTTAACAGTAATATCCACAGTGAACGCCTCTTTAACAGTGACCTCCACAGTGCCCGCCCCTTTAACAGTGACCTTCACAGTGCCCTGCCCCTTTAATGCTAGGGCTACATGACGACATGTGTTGCGCAACATTTTGTGTCAACAACTTTTATAATGATAGGCTATGGTGTCGCACTGCGACATGTGACATGGTGCGACACGACAGTTGCAAAAAATCCATCCAAGATGGATTTGTCTGCGACTGTCACGTTACAGTCGCAGCATGTCACATGTCGCAGTGCAAAACCATAGACTATCATTATAAAAATTGTCACGCGACATTGGTGCTACATCAATGTCGCACAACACATTTAGCAGTGTAGTTGTGCCCACATGTCGTCGTGTAGCCCTAGCCTAAAGCTGACCTACATCAGTAAAGAAAAATGGCTGGGTTGTTATGGAAACCTGGAGTAAAACTGTGTGTATGTGGAGACTAAGGG
>NC_053396.1:110626043-110701963 GCF_905171765.1 Bufo bufo
CTAGTTCAGGGTAGTAGTGGCAGGGACACCTTCCCCACCACTCACCCAGTATGCCATATCTGTCTGTGGCCCACCCGATTGACTATGTAGAGGTTTAGTTTTCTCATTAAATTTAGTTATTGTATCTGCTATCAGTAAACCTTTCCGGGATATATTGTCTCACATGCGGGTGTCAGGGAGCCGCTATCTAATTGCGGGAGACTCCTTGAACCTCCGAGAAACTTGAGATCCCTGCCTTATAAAAACTATTTGTGGCTTTATTCTGCGGAAAAACAGGTTTTACTAACCTGTCAATCATTGAATTAAGGTGCCCAAGCAGGGGAGGTCTGTGGATGCATGGTGCCCGGCTGCACGCATCGCCATTCGTGCCCAGCGCCGCCTTCTACTCCTCGGTGCCGCCTCTCCCTCCCTCCCCCTCCTCCCGCTTTGAGATCCCGCGCGTGCGCACAGGCTCAGCCTGATGCGCCGTTGCGGACTGCTGGCATCGGCTTCTTCTTGCACTGTGCGCACACGCCGAAAAGGGGACACTGATACAGGTCGCCGGAAAGGTTTACTGCGAGTAAACTGGAGATGGGAAGTTCGGATGTTTCACATGAATCGGTTCATTCGCTGAGCTGACAAGAAGCAAGTGAACCGAAGCTTAGGTTGCGCAATGCGCATGCGCGGGTGCTTCGATTCACTTGCTGACTCGCTGAGTCGGCTCTTGGTCTGAGTCAGGAAGTTTATTCTTTAAAACCCTGTGTGTAATTATCTACCCCACTGTAGGAAAAAAAAAAAGCATCCAGGGGGGGTGAATTTAACACTGGGGTAAATAATGTAATTAAAAAGGAGGGTTAAATGTGCAAATGTATTAAAAAAAAAATACATCTCTCTCAATAGTTCTATAGCTACTGAATGAGACAGAAGAAGGGATGCCTTTAACATATATTTCTCCTTGAGAAGCCAATTTGACCCTAAAGGGTTAATTCAACCTGTAATCTAAACTCTATGTCATCTGTCACTTCTCTTATCTCTCTGCTCTGCTATCAGTAAACCTTTCCGAGATATATTGTCTCACATGCGGGTGTCAGGGAGCCGCTATCTAATTGCGGAGACTCCCTGAACCTCCGGGAGACTTGAGATCCCTGGAATTTGGGAATCCTGCACCAGCCACTAGGGGGAGCTCACTACACCCAGATGTATAACTCCATATACAACTAGCTCCCCCTAGTGGTATCTGGGACAGGTAGGATTTAGGATAAATGTGAAGCCTCATGGGAGATGTCAGATGAGGGGTGGGAGATCTCACCGGCGTCCATCTTCACCTCTCGTTGTCCTGTAACGGTCTGAGGACCACTGACCATTGGTTTCCTTTCAAGTTCAAATCCAGCGATCCCATTGGCTGCTGAGCAGTGACATCTGAAAGAGGAAATTTAAAGGGACAGGACGCTGTTATCTCACTGCAGTGCATGTCCTGTATGTGAGATATCATGAAGCTGTGGAGATAATCTGCGGGGACCGGCTGCTATCACTCCACCAGGGGGCGTAATATCTGATCAGTGTTATATCCTACATATTACACTATTATAGACTTACTTCTAGGCCTCCATGACTTATCCACAAGCTGGTTTTAGAAAACTTGGGTGACAACCAATATGGCCGCCAGTGCAGATCCCCCCCCCCCCCAAGGGTTGTCATATGGGGTTTACAGGATTGTGGATGGCTACAATGACTAATAAGAAGAAAACCACCATATACTGCTAAAGTAATACTGCCATATACAGCTGGTATATAACCACCATATACTGCTAAAGTAATACTGCCATACACTGCCGGTATATAACCACCATACACAGCCTGTACAATATCACCATATATTGCCAAGATAAGAGTGTCATATACAGCCTATATAATACCACTATATACTGCTAACTAGTGATGAGCGGCAGTAGTCATATTCGAATTCGCAATATTTCACGAATATTTTGTAGAATATTCGGCGAATATTCGCAAATTCGAATATTCGTTATATGCTACGATTTTTTTTTACTCGAAAAATCGAGAAGGTAATGATCGCGTAATATGCGAATTTTCGTATTGCGAATTTTTCAATTGCCGAGCAAAAACATGATTCCTCCCTGCTTCTTGCTTGTGGGCCAATGAGTCATAGCACAATATCGAATATATTTGTTTTTTAGAATATTCGTAATATTCTAAAACAAGAATATATAGCAATATAGCGAATATTCGAAAAAAAAAAAAAAAAAAAGAATATAGAGCAATTTAGCTAATATAGTGCTATAATCTTTTTTTCAATAGTTGAAATTTTTTCCAATCTGAACTTCAGATTAGAAAAAATTACAACTATTAGACAAAGAAGATTATAGCACTATATTAGCTAAATTGCTCTACATTCGTTTTTTTTCGAATATTCGCTATATTGCTATATATTCTTGTTTTTGAATATTACAAATATTCGAAAAAATGAATGTATTCGATATAGTGCTATATATTAGTTTTTTGAATATTCATAATTTTTCCCATTTAAAGTCATGATTCCTCCCTGCTTCTTGCTTGTGGGCCAATGAGTCATTGGCCCACAAGCAAGAAGCATCCCTGCTTCTTGCTTGTGGGCCAATGAGTCATTGGCCCACAAGCAAGAAGCAGGGAGGAATCATGTTTTTACTCGGCAATTGAAAAATTTGCGATAAAAATTCGCATTACGAAAATTCGCAAAAAAAAATCTCGAATATTCGAAATTACGAATATATATCACTATATTCTAAATATTTGTGAATTTTCAAATTACCTATATTCGCGATAAAAATTCGAAATTCGAATATTCGTGATTAACACTAAGTGTGACGTGTTGGAACTCCACCCTCTACATACTGGAGAGGTTGTGGGAGCAGCAACGGGAGGTGAAGGAGTACCTGCTGGACCTAGGCACTCCAGGGCCATCACATACACTCCCCTACATCATCAATGCGGAGTGGGGGCAGATACACCAGGTCTGCTACGTGTTGGCCCCCTTCGAGCAGGCAACCAAGCTGGTCAGCGGGGAGCATGTCGGCCTCAATAGCATGCTCCCCATAGTGTTACTGCTGGACAGCACACTAGAACACCTGATCAATGCTGGGGAGAGTGCCTTGGTGGAGCAAGACGAGGTAACACTGCTCCACCAAGACCAAGACCAGGATGAGGAGGAGGAGGAAGAATTTTTTGAGGAGTTTGTGGATGTCCAGGAGTCTGGGACTGGTCAGGAGGGAGAGCCGGTGCCGGGGGCACCATTAGTCCGGGGGTGGGGCGACTCCCAGAGGCAGCAGCAGGAGCACCAAGACATCATGGTCCTAGGCAGCCAAGAAGAGTCTGTCCTTTTCCCCATGGCTTCCCACATGCTGCGCGCTACCTCCGGAGGGACCCCCGGATCAGACAAATAAAGGAAAGGAATGATTTTTGGTTGGCCACCCTTTTAGACCCTCACTGCAAGGGAAAACTGGAGCAGTTCATCCCAGCCAGACAGCGGTATGCTCGTAAGCAAAACCTGTGGGCCATTCTGCTCCTCCGGCTGGAGAAGGCCAACCCTCTGCCACAAGCACCAGTTCTTCCGGGACTGCTGGTATCCAGGGAAACAGGGGGAGGGGATACCACCTTTAACTCACCCTTGGCCCCTTTACCCAACCTTGACCCATAACAAAAGACACCGACAACTGTATCACTTTATTGCTGGATGGTGATCGGCCACAGCTTCTTTATTAATGCGGCAAACCTTAATATACCATAATATCGGAACGGTATGCCAAAGGCTGGACTCCCAGCGGCAAGTTAAACCGTAATCATCAGAGCTGTCTGCCAACCGCTGGACTCCCAGCAGGCAGTTACTCCATCTGCTACCACCATATCTCCGCTGTACTCAAATGCCGCCAGCTTTGACTTCATAAACTCGACCAAAATTCGCAGCTCTCCAAAGCCGTAATCATCGGAGCAATATCCAAAACCGCTGGACTCCCAGCAGGGTCTCTTAAAAATAGAAAAACAAAACAGAATAACCAAGTATCCATAACTGAACAGAACCGTGCACTTCGACCCGTCTCCCAAGAATAACCGCAAAGGGAGGGAGGGCCAATCTGCTTCCACTTGCAAGAGGAAGTGACCAGGACAGAGAGGAGGTATATGTAACCTTCAGGATTTCCTGCACCGCCCCCATCCTGTCTAAGGAGCATCCCCAGGGATTAACCCTCAATGACCCTAATCTGCAACCTACTTAACCATTACTGAGACGGGGCCAGATTCCTAAATGCCCCTAAGGGGAATAGGGGGGAAGGGGGAGGACCATCAGTCCCTAAGCACCCTCCCTATACAGTCAGGCGCTTTCCACTCATCTCACCCAGCAGGTGGCTGGCCCCAGCAGCTCCAGCCGAGCAGGAGATCTTATGGGTGAGATGAGGTAGTTCTACCAGCCGGCCTGATCATGTAGCAGCAGCAGCAGTCACCACCAGCAGCTGGCCCGGATGGTGGCTGACTACATGGGGTCAGTCGGTGCTTCTGACAGCATGAGCACTGACGACCCCATAGAGTACTGGGTTGCTAGGCTGTACACCTGCCGTGAGCTCGCTCAGTATGCGCTGGAGGTACTGTCTTGCCCCCCCCTCCAGCGTACTATCTGAGCGGACATTCAGTATGGCAGGTGGGGGGGTCACCGACAAGCGGACCCGTCTGTCCACAGACTCCGTGGGTAGACTGCCATTCATCAAAATGAATGAGTCCTGGATCGGCGGCAACTTCTTGGCCCCCGCCGTCGGTTCAGGGCGCTAAAGGGTCCCTTGTCAATCCCTCTCCATGGCTCTCCCTCCAAAACATTGTTGTTTTTTTACTTTTGTATATATTCATGGATGTATTTATTTGTTGATCAATTTATTTCTATATTTCTCTATTGACGAAATTATTTATGTATTTATTTGGCGATTCATTTATTTATCTATTTCTCTATTGATGAATTTATTGATCTACTGTATTTCTCTATCAATGAATTTATTTGTGTATTTATTGATTCTTTTATTTTTCTATATATCTATCGATGAGTTTATCTATTTTTTTATACATTTTTTGAACCTCTTATTTATTTATTCATTCATTAAATTAACATATTATTAATATATATATATTTGTACAAATTTATTGTGGGCTTTACAATCTTAAAAAACCTTTGAAATAAAAATTGGCAAAGGAAAATATAGCATTTTGTATGCATGGGAGCACATTCCTGCTATAGACAAAGAGCCTGCTGCTGTCAGCGGCGAAATAGGTTATTTTTTTTGTTGCCCCAGTCTGGCGGGGGCCCATTCCTGGGAACACATTCCTGCTGCAAACAAAGAACCGGCTGCTGTCTGTTTTGGCTGAGTTTGGCCGAACTATGTGTAGGCCTTATACTACCCCGTTACCATTTACTTGCTGCTGTCTGTTCTGACCCTCTGAGGAGAACCAGCATGGACCATTTTTTTGCCCTTGGACTTTGTCAACTATCGAGTACTTGATTTCTCTTAAACTGGTGTTCATGCTTCATTATCGCGCATGTGCTCTTTTCATCATAGATTGTAAATATTGATATATATATATATATAAAGAATTGTTTGAATAAAACACAATCATGGGGTGTTAAGCTTCATTCATAAAAAAAAGTTTTTTTACTTTATTTAATTTTATATGTTATAATTTTGTTTTACTTGGGTTTTGGGCGGCCCTGGTGTGGTTCTTACTAAAGCTTGGTGTGGACCGCATGTGGGCTTCCCTTGTCAATCTGTCTTGTGCAGTTAGCATTGTACAGGACTGATTGACGAACCTAATTACATTCTATTATTTTTATTTTTTATTTTTGTTTTATTCAGGATTTAGGTTCGAACATGGTGTTGTCTGTCGTCCTGAATAGGATGCCTGACTTCCATGTTGAGCTCTCTACATGGTTGGGTGTGACTGGCGTTATACTGATCCGTGTGGTAATCCGGTTTTGGGAATGTAGTGTAATTGCCACATGTATATAGCTATATATACATTTATATTTTATGTTACTTCTTGACAACTATGTAATGATAAGTTGCACATGCTATTTTTATATATAATCACATCTTTTCACTTTGCAATATAAATAGTTGAATATATAATGTTCTTGAAGCCAGGTCACCAGTTTGCGAGTTGGTCTTGCGGCTCAGTGTGCGTTGCATTTGAGGTGCGAACATGTGATCTGTTATCATGTGACTGCCCTGTCTATGGACGCTCGCGGGCCTGTGTGCATTCATCCTTTGATGTGATCACGTGACTTGTTACTTTATGTAATGCGGAAGCTATGCGCCGACTTGCGCAGTTGACCAAACGTTACGCTATATCGGATCCATACTGGTTAGTTCTTCGCCCCCTCCATTATGTTTTTAATCAGTACACCTCATATTTTAATGACACAATTGAATTTGGACATATTTTTTAATATGTAATTATGATGAATTAAGCACATATTATGAATTCACATAGTTTAATTGAAGTTATTAATCTTTTCACAGTATGGATACTTGTATATTATGTCTTTTTTTTAAAAATAGTATTTTTTATTTTTAGACACAATACTAATCAAACACATTAATTGTAATTCACTTACTAATAGTTTTCATTGAATAATCACCTGAGTTTGTATTTGTATTTGTACTTGGCACCATTCACGTCCACCACCACCACCTCCATGTCCTCTGTCGAAGGCCTGTGGTGGACGGTGGGAACAGGAACCCCTGTAATCACACAATGTTCAGAATTTAGACAAACAACTCAGAACTCATAACAAATGCAAATTAAGTGGGGGATGTATCTAATGTAATGATGTACAGGGCCTTTTACTGGAATACAGAATGATGATTGCAGTTTATGTATATACAAACACACACACACATGTATATATTTATGTGTGTGTGAAGCGCACAAAATCAGCCAGTTACATCATACATCTGTACATCGCTATGTGTATAAATACAGTATATATATATATATATATATATATATATATATACTCATGGCGAGGTAGAGATGTATGATGTAACCTGCTGATTTGCAACGTGTCACACCAGGTACTAAGTAATCATTTGTAAAGGGATGAAATACTTATTTGCATAACTGTATATATACATTACAGAGTGTTGGCGAGAGATACAAAAGTAATGTAAGCACTGTACCTGGGCATTTTCTGTCCCGGATCTCTGTGATCCACGCGATGTGCCTCCTCTTAAGATCGGACCAGTGCTTGATTATTGCCATCGCACTGTGCCTTCTCTTACACTCCCTCCTTAGCTCCTTCCTTATCTCCCTCAAAATCCTCTGCTTTTCCTCCTGGACCCGGGTCCAACATGCCCTGCAGGATAAAGATGCAAGCATATCATCCCAAATTTTTTAACTACAAGTGATGAAAATAATGTCCTCAACAACACAGCAAAAAGTATTTAAGTCTTTTAAGGGGAAATATTAGATTTAATGTTACCGTTATAAGATCGGATTGTATTGCAATTGTATGTGTGTGGGGTCTGAGCAATCGGATATTGGCCAGCTGAGCAGAGATTTACCTGTCTAGTGAGGTGACGGTACGGTATGGGGTGTAAAGCTGGTTCGCCTCCCCTTGGTGCACCCTTCTCCTGATCAACAGGACACAAACTCTAATCTATAGACTGTGTGTGTGTGTGGTATATAGTGTGTGGCAGGAAAATGGATGTACAATGTGCATGTGAGAGATATTTCTCTGCTGTCCATACATACATGCTACAGACATAGTGGTGTGATGTCACAGCAATACTTAGTGCACCAATCAGTAACAACTACTCAGACCTGATGAAATGTGAAGTTTTATGTATTGTGCAAAAATATGCGCATTATTCACAATCGCGAATATATTGAAACACTCTATAAAACTATTGTTCTGCCAGACATGTGAAATGTAATCAAAAACAGTGCTGTAATGTCAAATTACTTACCGTAATCAGGAGTTCTTTCTCACATTCGCAAAAGTTGCTGCAAACCATTTTCTCTAGTCTCAGGAAACTTCCGGCAGTTTGAAAACTGTAGCAAAACTAGTCCACACCTCTATTGCGCATGCACAATGCGCGCATATTACACTGCCGATTTTCACAATCAAGAAAATAATAGCAAATTCTCGAATTAGCAATTTTATGATGAATATTCGCCCACAAATTCGTGAAATATAGCAAATTCGAATATTGCCCCTGCCGCTCATCACTACGACAGGAGTCGGGATTTCATTTCTCTACTTGCAACTTGCAAGTGACAGTGTAGAGGATGATGAGAGTGACTTCTGTGGAAGCCGGCAGCCGGCTTTCTCACTGCGCCTGCGCCGAATACTGAATGGGATGGTGCAGGCGTGAGATTTAGACGGCAGACGGGGCCAGCAGGAGAACCAACGCTGGCCTGGCCTTGTCAATCAAGACAGAAGGGTGTGGAATTGAGTTGGGCGAACGGAGCCTCTAGGAGCAGGTGCAACGCCCCCCCTGCTCCTAGAGGCTCATTTGCATATCATAAAAGTTTTAATTACACGAAAACGGGGGCATACTTAAATAAAAGAAATGCAGAGTTTAATTCAGGTGACATTTTTACATCTATAAAGGCCAGTTTAATAGCGAAAATTGAGGTGACAGAAACCCTTTAAGCTATAAACCTGACTGGTGACCTGGGCTGTTATTTAGGCCACAGCTGATCTTCTCGAGTGTGAGTATGGTGTGGAGAGAGACGCGTCACCGTTGCAGCCATGCCGAAGCCAGAGACTGCAGTGCTGGAACCCGGACAGGCAAGTTTGTGACAGTTACAATGACAGATCACGCAGAACAATGCTTTACATATGGAAACACTTCCCTAATATAATGTTAAAATCAAAGCCAAAACCAAGATCTAAAAACATAGATAATTACACCCTGGATGGGCAGCCTTGTGTATGACCTTCACATTCAGCAGACAGCCCTTCACACGATAGTAGGAATAGCTCATCTTACCTGTGAGAGGGGAGCTCCCATATAGAGTTAAGGAAGTGTGATATTTATTGCATATCTGCAAAGTAGGAGGGTGATGATATAATCCAGGAATTCTCTGCCCTTTATACAGCTTTTGTTACTACTGAGTCCTTTCTCTACAAGTCACGGATCCTACAGATCATAAAGGATTTTAAAAAAAAAATACTGTACTTGTGTTTTTCAGATTATTGTCTAAGTTTATGAGCCTAGAATGGGGTTGTCAAGAACTGTCAATGTGTGGTGAACACCTAAATGAAGAAACCAACCTACACCTAGAAGAAAATCCCATTCTACTTTTAGAAGATCCAAGCTACACCTAGAAGAAGACACATACTCTACACCTAAAAGAAGACCCTAGCCTAAACCTAGAAGATCAACACCTAGAAGGAGCTATATAAGTGCATACAATAAATAATAAATAAATAGCAGCTGAAAGACTCCAAAAAACCAATGCCTTTCAAGACGACCTTATCCAACAACAAGGAAAAACCTTCTGAATTCTACTATGTGAATACTCGACAATACAGTGAGGATATAGCTTATATGTTATTACTTGACTACCTCCGGCCGACCCCAGATCTTTTATAGAAGCGTCCTGCTGAGCCTCTGTCATGTAATGGATGTATACACTTGAAATGTCACTTCTTTTTTTTTTTTTTTCTTTTTTTTTATATATTTTATTTTCCAAAAGATAGAGTACAGCAATCTTCTATTTCAATATCACAACGCAATGAAGTAGGAATACATTAATAAATTCATCTCATCCTATACTGAGTTTCCATTTTATTTATAAACCCCCCTGTCCCTCCCTCCACCCCCCCTTTTTCTTTCCGCGGGGCTGCCGTGTCTACATCTTTGTCATTGTTTCCAGTTACCCCCTTTCTTTTCCGCAGAACTGCCGCATCTACCTCGACTGTCGTTATTTCCAGTTACCCCAGATCTGCAGCCAGACTGCCTTTTTCCCTGCTGTTTGGGCTAGAATATGTTCGTACTGCCTAACCCTATTCATCCACTCCATCCACTCCTGAAAACTGGGGTATTTCATGGTGCCCCAGTGTTTAACAATTATTATTTTGGCTAGTGCGATGCCCCGAAACCACAGTATCTGCTCAGTTTTGTTTTTGTCTGTCTCTGGGAGTGTACCCAGGATGGCATAGTCAATGCATGCCTGGTACTTCATAGGGGAGCGATCCTGCAATTTCCGGAAAATTTTAATCCAATATTCATTTATCCCTGGGCATTCCCACAGCAGATGTTTATAGTCTCCTCTGTCTTTGTTACATTTATAGCAGTTCTGTTTCCTATCTTTATAAATGGTATGCAGTAATGCTGGTGTGTAATAGAGGCGGTGTATGATTTTCAAAAGGATCCATGCATGGGCGGGTGACACAGTCGATCTTTTAATATTTCTGTACACAGTGTTCCACATAATAGGTTCCCCTTTATGTAGGTCTCTTTCCCATTTAGCCTCACCCCTAAATGTGATCATTTTTGTATGTTCATATTTTAACTTAGCGTAGATGTGTGATATAGAAGTATTAAATGTCATATCTTGACAGAAATCTAAAAAAGTGTTCCTTACTATCTTCAAATAATTCTTATTCTCCGTGTGATATATAGCGTGACGTAGTTGTTCATATCGAAATTTATCAGTAAATCCTAATTTAACGTCTGGTAATATTTCATTTAAGGGCTTAATCAGTCCTTGATGAAAAACTTGTGCAATTAAATATATCCCATGTTTTTCCCAATATTCAGCGTGGCCTAGTTGCATAACTTGTGGTAAATGTGCATTCCCCCACAGTGGGGTGTACTGAACTGATTCAGATGCGCCCACCATATCTCTAATTTGTTGCCAGAAATACCCAAGCATTCTACTAAACGGGTTTATTATTGTATTCTTCTTAAAAATACCGGTTTCAAGAATATGAAAAAGATCCGCCCATGGTCTACAATGCTCCCCAAAAAGAAGACGAACGCATTTATTCTTTCGATTCCTCACACACCATCTCAATTGGGCAGCTAGATAATATCCTTTTAAAAAAGGGATGGACATTCCCCCCTCTTCTTTATACAGATATCGAATCTTAATTCTGACTCGTTTGCGGCCCCATATCAGTTCATTAAAGAGGGTCTCTAACTTATTAAAAAACTTGTCTTCTATCATAATTGGACTAGCGTTGAAGACATATAATAACATTGGTAATAATGTCATTTTAATAAGCGCTATTCGATTAATTTGTAACAGAGGGAGTTTTAACCATTTTCTAATTTTTTCCCTAACTTTATTATTGGGAGTATATTCAGTTTTCAAATAATGTTCCAGTTTGGTCCCTATCTGGATACCCAGATACAATAAGGAGTCTGCTGGGGTCAGTATACTAACCCGGAAATTGTGGCCCAGTGGAACCGGGCGTCTTAATGGAAGAAATTTTGATTTTTCCCAGTTTATATCGTATCCAGATAGGGATCCAAACTCATCCAGACTTTCCATAACCCTGGGCAAGTTTATATACCCCTTCCCCAAGAAGAGCAGCATATCGTCCGTGTATAAACTAATTTTGTCAGCTTCTCCCTCGCACCCGAAGCCGGATATTTCCACATCTGTTCTAATTTTGCATGCAATTGGCTCCAGGAACAGCGAGAAAAGCAAAGGGGAGAGGGGGCAGCCCTGGCGTGTTCCTCTGTTCAGGGGAAAAGGGGCAGAGTACTCACCATTGATTCGGACCCTAGATACCGGGTTTTGGTACAGAATGCGAACCCATCTGGAGAAGTATTTGCCTATCCTCACCCGCGACAATACTCTCCAAAGGAAGGACCACTCCACCCTGTCAAAGGCCTTAGCGGCGTCCAAGGACAGGATGGAGCAGTCCTCCCCATCCCCCATCTGGATGTTCAAGAAAGCCCGCCTTATATTATCCTGTATGTTCCTTTTGGGAATGAACCCGGTTTGGTCTACATGGACGACTTTGTGTATGACAGTTTTTAATCTATTGGCTAACAATTTGGCAAGAATTTTATAGTCTGTATTCAACAGAGAGATGGGGCGATAGGAAGCAGCTAACAGCGGATCTTTCCCTCTTTTGGGGATCAATGTGATAGTGGCTTCCATCCATGAGGGAGGTAGGGAACCCATTGTCCACGATTGGTTTAGTACCTCCAACATTTGGGGAAGAATAGTTCCCTCATGTTTCCGGTATACTTCAAATGGGAAACCGTCCATCCCTGGGGATGTATTGCCCTTGATAGATTGCAACGTAGTCTGTACCTCGGTCAGTTGGATAGGTCTATTTAACCAGTCAATGTCTTGTTGGTCAAATTCAGGGATCTCAATATTATCCAGATATTGATCTATTTTTCCTCCCTGATTTTTAGACCCGGCTTGATATAGTGTTGAAAAATACCTAGTAAATTTCCTTAGGATGTCATCGGGGTCTCGTAGGATGTTTCCTGCCTCTGTCCTATATCCGATGATATTAGTACCTCCCCTTTAATTTTTTACTATCATAGATAATAATCTACTTGGCTTGCCGGACTCGCTGAAGCTCCTCTACCCTGAAAAGAACATTTTGTTCTGTGCTTTTTTGTGTAAATATTGTTTATATTCATCTTGTGCTTTTTTAAGTTGAAGTTGTTTTTCTGGGGTATTTACGTGGCTAATCTCATTCGTTATCTGGTTGAGCCTCCCTTCTATTTCTTTTTGAGTTTGGGCAAAGAGGTTTTTCTGTTTCCTGATTTCCTGTGAATATATACCCCGAAGGTATGTCTTAAGCGAGTCCCAAACCATATGGATATGTGTTGAATTAACATTATCCCTCCAAAAGAGTTTTATTTCTTCATTAATCTTATCTAGATCCTTTATCAATGACATCCAGTGGGGGTTAAGTTTAAAAGTTCTATTTTGATTTGGTTTATTAGGACTGTCCAGTATTACCATAACCGGGCTATGGTCGGAGATGCCATGACATTCATAATTCATTTTTTTAACCCTATTAATGAGCCCGGGGCTGGCGAGGGCCAGATCAACTCGGGACATGGACCTATATGTGTTACTAAAGCATGAAAATACTTGCTTATTTCCATAAAGAGATCGCCATATATCGACCAGTGCCATCTCTGTACAGATTCTAGATAGTACTGTACTTGATCCTAAAGTTGATTCGTAATTGGTTATGGTGGAAATCCTATCTTTTTTAATGTCCATGACCGAGTTGAAATCGCCCATCACCAGCACCGGGCACTCCTCTCGTGCTGCAATATAGTCCATCAATTTACATAATACAGTGGTAGTAAAGGGTGGCGGGATGTATATAAATGCTATAATTCTCCTTTGCCCCTGCCAGTAGCAGTGCAAAAAGATGTACCGGCCCTCTTGATCGATTAGCTGTTCTATTGGGTCATAATCTACCTGTCTATGAATATAAACACTAATTCCCCTGGAATATATAGAGTGACAGGAATGGTATTCGTGAGAGGCCCATCTCCTTCCGCCCAGCGCTGCTATTTTTTCACCTGTAAGATGTGTTTCTAACAGGGCCACTATTGCTGGTAAATGTCTAGAGACTAAATCGAACACTGCGCACCTCTTAATTTTATCCGCAAAACCGCGGATATTCCATGTCAATATACTAGACATTTTAACCCCTTAAGGACACAGCCTTTTTACACCTTAGGACCAGGCCATTTTTTGAAAATCTGACCAGAGTCCCTTTAAGTGCTGATAACTTTAAAACGCTTTGACTTATCCAGGCCGTTCTGAGATAGTTTTTTCGTCACATATTGTACTTCATGACACTGGTAAAATGGAGTAAAAAAAATAATTTTTTTTGCACCAAAAAATACCTAATTTAACAAAAATTTGGAAAAATTAGCAAATTTCAAAGTTTCAGTTTCTCTACTTCTGTAATACATAGTAATACCCCCAAAAATTGTGATGACTTTACATTCCTTATATGTCTACTTCATGTTTGAATTGTTTTGGGAATGATATTTTATTTTTTGGGGATGTTATAAGGCTTAGAAGTTTAGAAGCAAATTTTGAAATTTTTCAGAAATTTACAAAAACTCAATTTTTAGGGACCAGTTCAGGTCTCAAGTCACTTTGCGAGGCTTACATTATAGAAACCACCCAAAAATGACCCCATCTAAGAAACTACACCCCTCAAGGTATTCAAAACTGATTTTGCATATGTTGTTAACCCTTTAGGTGTTGCACAAGAGTTATTGGCAAATGGGGAGGAAATTTGAGAATTTCATTTTTTTGTCTAATTTTTCATTTTAACCCATTTTTTCCACTAACAAACCAAGGGTTAACAGCCAAACAAGACTGTATCTTTATTGCCCTGACTCTGCCGTTTACAGAAACACCCAATATGTGGCCGTAAACTACTGTACGGCCACACAGCGGGGCGTAGAGGGAAAGGTGTGCCGTATGGTTTTTGGAAGCCAGATTTTTATGGACTGGTTTATTTACACCATGTCCCATTTGAAGCCCCCTGATGCACCCCTAGAGGAGAAACTCCCTAAAAGTGACCCCATCTAAGAAACTACACCCCTCAAGGTATTCAAAACTGATTTTACATACGTCGTTAACCCTTTAGGTGTTGCTCAAGAGTTATTGGCAAATGGCGATGAAATTTGAGAATTTCATTTTTTTGCCTAATTTTCCATTTTAACCCATTTTTTCCACTAACAAAGCAAGGGTTAACAGCCAAACAAGACTGTATCTTTATTGCCCTGACTCTGCTGTTTACAGAAACACCCAATATGTGGCCGTAAACTACTGTACGGGCACACAGCGGGGCGTAGAGTGAAAGGTGCGCCGTTTGGTTTTTGGAGGGCTGATTTTGCTGGACTGTTTTTTTGGCACCATGTCCCATTTGAAGCCCCCCTGATGCACCCCTAGAGTAGAAACTCCATAAAAGTGACCCCATCTAAGAAACTACACCCCTCAAGGTATTCAAAACTGATTTTACAAACTTTGTTAACCCTTTAGGTGTTGCACAAGATTTAATGGAAAATAGAGATACAATTTCAAAATTTCACTTTTTTGGCAGATTTTCCATTTTAATATTTTTTTTCCAGTTACAAAGCAAGGGTTAACAGCCAAACCAAACTCAATATTTATGGCCCTGATTCTGTAGTTTACAGAAACACCCCATATGTGGTCGTAAACTGCTGTACGGGCACACGGCAGGGCGCAGAAGGAAAGGAATGCCATACGGTTTTTGGAAGGCAGGTTTTGCTGGACTGTTTTTTTTTACACCATGTCCCATTTGAAGCCCCCCTGATGCACCCCTAGAGTAGAAACTCCAAAAAAGTGACCCCATTTTAGAAACTACGGGATAGGGTGGCAGTTTTGTTGGTACTAGTTTAGGGTACATATGATTTTTGGTTGCTCTATATTACACTTTTTGTGCGGCAAGGTAACAAGAAATAGCTTTTTTGGCACCGTTTTTTTTTTTTGTTATTTACAACATTCATCTGACAGGTTAGATCATGTGGTAATTTTATAGAGCAGGTTGTCACGGACGCGGCGATACCTAATATGTATACAATTTTTTTTATTTATGTAAGTTTTACACAATTTTTAAAACCAAAAAAATGTTTTAGTGTCTCCATAGTCTAAGAGCCATAGTTTTTTCAGTTTTTGGGCGATTATCTTAAGTAGGGTCTCATTTTTTGTGGGATGAGATGACGGTTTGATTGGCATCTATTTTGGGGTGCATATGACTTTTTGATTGCTTGCTATTACACTTTTTGTGACGTAAGATGACAAAAAATGGCTTTTTTTACACCGTTTTTATTTTTATTTTTTTACGGTGGTCATCTGAGGGGTTAGATCATGTGATATTTTTATAGAGCCGGGTGATACGGACGCGGCGATACCTAATATGTATACTTTTTTTTTATTTATGTAAGTTTTACACAATGATTTCATTTTTGAAACAAAAAAAATGATGTTTTAGTGTCTCCATAGTCTAAGAGCCATAGTATTTTCAGTTTTTGGGCGATTATCTTGGGTAGGGTATGATTTTTGCGGGATGAGATGACGGTTTGATTGTTACAATTTTGGCGTACATGCGACTTTTTTGATCACTTTTATTACCTTTTTTGGGAAGTAAGGTGGGCAAAATTTCAATTTCATCATAGTTTTTTATTTTTTATTTTTATGGTGTTCACCGTTCGGGTAAAGTAACATGACCGTTTTATAGATCAGGTCGTTACGGACGCGGCGATACTAAACATGTGTAGGGAATTTTATTTTTTTCATTTTTTATCAGTGATAAATGTGTTTTTTGATTTTTACTTTTTTTTCACTTTTATTCACTTTTTTTTGACCCAGACCCACTTGGTTCTTGAAGATCCAGTGGGTCTGATGTCTGTATAATACAGTACAGAACAATATATATTGTACTGCACTGTATTTTACTTACACTGAACAGATCTATGCCTTTCAGCACAGATCTGTTCAGCACCATGGACAGCAGGACGCCTGAGAGGCGTCCTGTTGCCATGGGAACCTTCCCCGTCTGCTCAGAACTTCGCAGACGGGGAAGGGTAAGGAGGGGATCTCTCGGGGGGCTGTCTGGGGGCTCTCTCCCTCTCCATCGGGGGGCTGCAAAGGCACAGCAGCCCCCCGATGGGAGAGGGAGGGAGCTCCCTGCGCTGTTAACCTTTTACATACAGCGGTCCGTACGGACCGCTGTATGGAAAGGGTTAAACGGCTGACATCGCATCGCAGATGTCAGCCGTTTATACCAGGGTGCCAGCAATGTGCTGGCACCCTGGTATCCCCACTGAACACCAATGAATTTTCAAGGGGAGGCGGGCGGGGGATCGCGATCCCGCCTGCCGCACCGCCCGCCTCCCGCACCGCCCACACCGCCCGCAACCCTCCCCCTGCACCTCCCGCCACCATAAAAATCATTCGGGGGTGCAGGGGGGGGTGAATAAAACTTTTTTTAGGCACAGCAAGTTTCTGATCCCCGCGGTCAGGGACCGCGGGGACCAGAAACTGCAGAAATCGCAGCAAACCGCAGGTCTGAATTGACCTGCGGTTTGCCGCGATCGCCGACATGGGGGGGTCACGGGACCCCCCCGCGCATTTAGCCTAGGTGCCTGCTCAATGATTTGAGCAGGCACCGGGTTCCGATCACTGCCGGCCGGGCGGCAGTGATCGGAACAACACATGACGTACCGGTACGTCATGTGTCCTTAAGTACCAGGACATCATGACGTACCGGTACGTCATGTGTCCTTAAGAGGTTAAAGAATAAGGCAGCACTGAGCGGAAGAACAGGGGAACCCCCAGCGACGTACCCTCAACACCACGACAATCCCCCGCGGAAAGAAACCCCCTCCCCAAACCCCCCAACCCTTCCACCTCCCCAATCCCCCACTCCCATCATGACCTGCGAGTCGCAAGCTGTGACTCATAGGTCTCTTACTATAGACTATCCCCCCCCTTCCCCCCGCCGTCGACCCCCCCAGCTCCTCCTCGCAGCAACACGGGCAGACTATTTAATGCCCTTAGAGTCCATCCAGTCAGCTACCTCATTTGGGTTAGAGAAAAATTGGACAGTTTCTTTGTAGATGACCCGTAGTTTCGCAGGGTACATCATAGAGTATTTTAGTTGTGCTTGTATCAATCTCTTTTTTACGTCCTTATATTCTCTTCTTTTATCTTGCGTAACTTTAGAAAAGTCCGGATATACCTATATTTTAACGTCATTGTATTTCACCGTTTGTATCTCTCTTTTCCACCTAAGGATATAGTCCCGATCTCTTGAAGAGGTCATTTAAATTAACAATGGCCTTGGTGCTGACCCTGGTGGGGGTTTTCTTGTTGGAATGCGATGTGCTCTCTCCACTATGAGTGTTGTAGCTGCCTCTGCGGTTGTTACAGTATTTGCCAACCATTTTTGGATAAAGCCTGTGGGGTCATCTTTTTCTGCTCCTTCCGGGAAACCCACTAATTTCAGATTATCTCTCCGAGATCTGTCTTCCAGGTCCGCCATTTTTTCCTTCAGTGCTTTATTATCACTTTCTACTGTTTCTAACCTTTTTTTTAATCTGCCTGGATTCTTTTTGCAATTCTGTTGTTAGAGTTGCATACTCTTTAACACGTTGCCTCATTTTATTTAGGTCATCTCGGATTAATGAGATATCAGTCTGCACTGCTGCCACTGTGGTTGTCAGGGTGCTTAATGATTGATTAGTGGTTTCGACTGCCTCCAGTATACCCGCTAATTTGCGATCAATATTGCTCATCTGGTTATCTGCTTCTGCTACCCGATTTTCTCTTGCCCTATTTTCGTTCTCTTCACAGTCCTCCGTTTGTGATGTTTGTTTCTGATTGCTCCTTGTTTTAGCTGATGGGGGTGGGGATTTGAGATATTTATCTAACTGTGTCCTTGCGATGCCCCCTTTGGGTGAAGATGTTCCAATAGACTTTCTGTTGGGTAGTTTAGGTGCCATTTTTTTTTCCCCCTTTCCACCCTCTTTTCCTTCCCCCCTTCCCCTTCTCTCCCCCTCCTCCCCTTATTCCGCCTCCTCTTACCCTCTTTTCCTCCTCTTGCGAAGCTACCTTAGGAGTTAGTATTATTCAAATTATTCAAATCTCTGTGTTTCTAAACAAAATGTCATGAATAACATATAAAGATAGTCAGAGAGTCTTACGTATCCGATCTTCTTCTTCGTTCTTAAGTCTCTGATTTCCTAGGTGGTGGAGAGGTTCGGAGTGGGATTTTCCTGATGTCCTCGGCACGGTCCTCCTTCACCTTCACCACTCAGTGGCGTTCACCCACGCCGATGTTGTTCAGCGGCCTTCACCCACTCACTGGGGGATGAACCAGCGCAGCTGCCTGGGGCTTACAGACTCAGGGGTCCGGGGTCCAGAGGGACGAAAAGACAGCAATAGGACAGCATTTAGCGTACATACAGGGCAGCACCGTGTCCAGCAGAAAGGCAGAGGCAGTACCAGTACTAGCTAACACAGCTAGAGCAGCACCCAAGGCAGGGCCCCACAGCTGCACAACACTCACAGCTTTCCAAAGCAACTCCACATGTGGGTCCTGATAGAACCGCTAGTAAATGAGGCGGCATAGGGTGGGACAGCGGGCAGATAGGGTGGCAACAGTGGTAGAAGACGGGTGCCGCTTTCCAGGCACTCTTCCAGGTGACCTCTTCAAAACAGCCCAGTGAACAGGGCAGACAAGGTAGAAGAAAAAGGGCAAACAGGGTCCACTCACTGTGCGTTCCAGGGTTGATGTGGAACGAATGGAGCCCCCAGCCTGGAGCAGCCTGTGGCAGGTACAGACCCCTGAAGGCCGGCTTTCAACATCAGGTGGAGCAGGGGGATCAGCGGTTCTGGGAACGACAGAGGGCTAATCCGAAGAGCCCAGCAGGGGCCCAGCAGACACAGGCGGCAGGTATATCAGCGTCTGGCTGTTCAGCATCTCGGTGATTCACTAGCAGCGGAGGCGGCATTGCCTGTGTCGCATCCAGGCTGGAGCCGGGGCCGGCGTTGGGGGCGGGGAGGACCGCTGCATGCACGCTGTCTACGTCATGCCGCCACGTCTCCCTGAGACAACCCCTTTAGAAATGTCACTTCTAAAAGCAAAGTACAAATTCCCCACCATGTATACAATATACATCACATACTAGAACCCATTGACTTTCAATGGGTCCGTGGAAAAATTGGAAAATGCACCGTTTTGCAGCCGAGAACGTGATCCGTGTATCCTGTCCGTCAAAAAAATATGACCTGTCCTATTTTTTGGACGGACAACGGTTCACGGACCCATTCAAGTCAATGGGTCCGTGAAAGAACACGGATGCACACAAGATTGGCATCCGTGTCCGTGATCTGTGGCCGTAGGTTACTTTAATACAGACGGATCCGAAGATCCGTCTGCATAAAAACTTTTTCAGAGCTGAGTTTTCACTTCGTGAAAACTCAGATCCGACAGTATATTCTAACACAGAAGCGTTCCCATGGTGATGGGGACGCTTCTAGTTAGAATACACTACAAACTGTGTACAAGACTGCCCCCTGCTGCCTGGCAGCACCCGATCTCTTACAGGGGGCCGTGATCAGCACAATTAACCCCTTCAGGTGCGGCACCTGAAGGGGTTAATTGTACTATCATATCCCCCTGTAAGAGATCAGGGCTGCCAGGCAGCAGGGGGCAGACCCCCCCCCTCCCCAGTCTGAATATCATAGGTGGCCAGTGCGGCCCCCCCCCTCTATTGTAATAATAGGTTGGTGGCCAGTGCGGCCCCCCTCCCTCTATTGTAATAATTCGTTGGTGGCACATTGTGCGCCCCCCCCTCCCTCCCTCTATTGTAATAATTCGTTGGTGGCACAGTGTGCGCCCCCCATCGGCCCCCCCTCCCTCTATAACATTAACAACATTGGTGGCCAGTGTGCGGCCTCCCATCCCCCCCCCCCATCATTGGTGGCAGCGGAGTTCCGATCGGAGTCCCAGTTTAATCGCTGGGGCTCCGATCGGTAACCATGGCAACCAGGACGCTACTACAGTCCGGGTTGCCATGGTTACTTAGCAATAGTACAATAGTAGAAGATTCATACTTACCTGCTGCTGGCTGCTGCGATGTTCGTGTCCGGCCGGGAGCTCCACCTACTGGTAAGTGACAGGTCTGTGCGGCGCATTGCTAAATGAACTGTCACTTACCAGTAGGAGGAGCTCCCGGCCGGACACAGACATCGCAGCTCCCAGGTAAGTATGAATCTTTTACTATTGTACTATTGCTAGTAACCCGCTGGCACCAATGATTGGGGGGGGGGGAGATGGGAGGCCGCACACTGGCCACCAATGTTGTTAATGCTATAGAGGGAGGGGGGGCCGATGGGGGGCGCACACTGTGCCACCAATGATTTATTACAATAGAGGGAGGAAGGGGGGGGGGGCGCACACTGTGCCACCAACGATTTATTACAATAGAGGGAGGAAGGGGGGGGCGCACACTGTGCCACCAACGAATTATTACAATAGAGGGAGGAAGGGGGGGGCCGCACTGGCCACCAATGATATTCAAACTGGGGAGGGGGGGGGGTCTGCCCCCTGCTGCCTGGCAGCCCTGATCTCTTACAGGGGGATATGATAGTACAATTAAGAAGGGGTTAATTGTGCTGATCACGGCCCCCTGTAAGAGATCGGATGCTGCTAGGCAGCAGGGGGCAGTCATGTACACAGTTTGTAGTATATTCTAACTAGAAGCGTCCCCATCACCATGGGAACGCCTCTGTCTTAGAATATACTGTCGGAAATGAGGTTTCACGATCTAACTCATATCCGACAGTATATTCTAACATAGAGGCGTTCCCATGGTGATGGGGACGCTTCAAGTTAAAATATACCATCGGATTGGAGAAAACTCTGATCCGATGGTATAAAAGGGACTCCAGACTTTACATTGAAAGTCAATGGGGACGGATCCGTTTGAAATGGCACCATATTGTGTCAACGTCAAACGGATCCGTCCCCATTGACTTGCATTGTAATTCAGGACGGATCCGTTTGGCTCCGCACGGCCAGGCGGACACCAAAACGACTTTTTTTTTATGTCCGTGGATCCTCCAAAAATCAAGGAAGACCCACGGACGAAAAAACGGTCACGGATCACGGACCTACGGACCCCGTTTTTGCGGACCGTGAAAAAAAACGTCCGTGTGCATGAGGCCTAAGTCTGTTTAAAACCACACAACATAACTGTATGGTGTATGCATGGCGCAAGTTTAAAGCTCCTTCGATCTAGTATGATGGGTGAATACCCTTCCTTCAAACCTACTCTTATATGAGTCTGATATACAGAACATGCAAGTTACGGTAATTCTCAACTCTCTTCTCATCTGTGGAGAGTTATATAAACCCTCCTGAAATTGCCCCTTCATAGACCTACATTAGTTATAGAAGACACAGTGCTACTCTATGTCCATAGAATCTGAAAAATGTAGCTTTACACAGATAAGAAAGGAGATAAATCATTAAAAAATAATGTCTTAACCTTGTAGGGTTTCGGGCCATGAGGAAGTGGTGCTGTTCATATAACGGTGCTGCGTTCCTGCCCCCTGTAAGGTTCAGTGCCACGAGGTTGTGGGAGTGGTGCTGTTCATAAAACAATGCTCCTTCCCTCTCTCTGTAGGCTTTAGCACAACCTGGGATGGGCATGGTGTTGTTTATATAATGGTGCTTCCTTCCTGCCTCCTGTAAGATTTTGCAGCACTTGGGGTGGTAGTGGTACTGTTGATATAACAGTGCTCCTTCCTGCTCTCTGTAGGGTTTGGCACAACTTGGGGTGGGAGTGGTGCTGTTCATTTAACGGTGCTCCTTCCCACTCTCTGTAGGGTTTGGCACAACCTGGGTTGGGCATGGTGTTGTTTATTTAACAGTGCTTCCTTCCTGCCCAGGTACACCAGCAACTTGGGCAGGGGATGGCAATGCCACCTCCATGTTGTAATCATGGGATTTCTGCACAAATGTCCTCCTCTGCCTCCTCATCCTCCACCTTGTCCTCAGCCTTCACTGTAGGCACAGTTCAGAATGGTCCTCCAGCATAACATTTATGCCAACATGGCATTATCATGCAGTTTTGCATGTGGTTAGCCTGGTCGAACAGAGTCACACCTGGGAGGAACTGCTCCACTTCATCAACCAAGAAATCAAATCCTGGATGTCTCCTCGCCAACTGAAGATAGGAACCATGGTTACTGAAAATGGGAAGAACATTCTGTCTGCATTGTGTCAGGGAGGGCTGACCAAGGGGCCCTGCATGGCGCACTTTTTTAATCTCATTGTCAACCGGATCCTCAAGTCTTCCACTGAACTAATAGAGCTGTTAAAAATGTCCATTGCTCGCACTTCAGGCACTCTTACCCTGCAAATCACGCCCTCCTTGATCTGTAAAAGCAGAATGGTGTTCCCCAACAGTGCCTTATATGCAACATTTCCACGCGTTGTAACTCCACGCTCCACATGTTGGACCAACTGTATGAGAAGAGGAAAACCCATGACTGATTTCTTGATGTTGCAGGCAGACAATACTTCTCACCAATGTAACTTCAATGTTAGACAGTGGCAGCTCATGTCTGACACCTGCTGTTTGCTCAGGCCCTTTGAGGAGGCCACTTTATTTGTCAATTGTCAGGACTACTAAATCAATGATGTCATTCCACTCCTTCATGTCCTGTAGGGGGATGCTGATAAATCTGACTGGTGAGGGGACAGAAGACGTGGCGCCTACAGTACAGACCAAAAGTTGAGACACACCTTCTCATTCAAAGAGTTTTCTTTATTTTCATGACTATGAAGGCATCAAAACTATGAATTAACACATGTGGAATTATATACATAACAAGCAAGTGTGAATCAACTGAAAATATGTCATATTCTAGGTTCTTCAAAGTAGCCAGCTTTTGCTTTGATTACTGCTTTGCACACTCTTGGCATTCTCTTGATGAGCTTCAAGAGGTAGTCACCTGAAATGGTCTTCCAACAGTCTTGAAGGAGTTCCCAGAGATGCTTAGCACTTGTTGGCCCTTTTGCCTTCACTCTGCGGTCCAGCTCACCCCAAACCATCTCGATTGGGTTCAGGTCCGGTGACTGTGGAGGCCAGGTCATCTGGCGCAGCACCCCATCACTCTCCTTCATGGTCAAATAGCCCTTACTTTCAAAGTTTTCCCAATTTTTCGGCTGACTGACTGACCTTCATTTCTTAAAGTAATGATGGCCACTCGTTTTTCTTTACTTAGCTGCTTTTTTCTTGCCATAATACAATTTCTAGTTCAGTCTATTCAGTAGGACTATCAGCTGTGTATCCACCTGACTTCTCCTCAATGCAACTGATGGTCCCAACCCCATTTATAAGGCAAGAAATCCCACTTATTAAACCTGACAGGGCACACCTGTGAAGTGAAAACCATTTCAGGGGACTACCTCTTGAAGCTCATCAAGAGAATGCCAAGAGTGTGCAAAGCAGTAATCAAAGCAAAAGGTGGCTACTTTGAAGAACCTAGAATATGACATATTTTCAGTTGTTTCACACTTGTTTGTTATGTATATAATTCCACATGTGTTAATTCATAGTTTTGATGCCTTCAGTGTGAATATACAATTTTCATAGTCATGAAAATAAAGAAAACTCTTTGAATGAGAAGGTGTGTCCAAACTTTTGGTCTGTACTGTATATCTCATGGCCACCTGAGTCATGTGGAGGCTGAACTGTCACAGGAGGATGATGAGGACGAGTAGGAGGACATAAACGCCCAGGAATACTATACAGAATTAGATAGAGGACAGGAGAGGACCAGGAGGAGCAGCATGAGGAGCTGGAGGGCGATGACAAAGACCAGGCAGATGACCCCAACATTCCGTGGCAGTATACAGTAGAGATGGAGACAGGGAGTCCCTCCGAGTCCCTTGCGCAAATGGCCAGATGTTTTTACACCTTCTGAGAGGGATGAAAAACTCAACTACTATCGAGACATCCTTTATAGCTGGTTGGTCACTGCCTATGTGCGCCCTCGCCCATCCTCATGAAGGTCTAACCGGGGGGACCCTCTGAGCTCATGCTCCACTGTCATGACTGCTCCATCAGCAGCAACTTAAGTCTTGAGTCTCTAATGAGAAATTTTCTTCAGCCGCCTGCTGAAGAAACCACCCAGCAGCAGGACATAGAGCAGAATCTGAACAAGCAGGTGGTGGCATACTTGAACTGCACCCTGTCACGCCAGATCCAAGATCCTCTGGGCTACAGGGCTGCCAAACTTGAATTGTGGACGCAACTGATGGAGTTTGCCCTAGACAAGCTTTCCAGCAAGTAGAATGGCATCAGAGCAGGTGTTTAGTGCGCCAAAGAGAACTCGCCTTTCAACACAAAATGTTGAGAGACTAACCTTCACAAAGATGAATCAGGTATAGATCAACCAGGATTTCCAGCCACTGGTGTCTGATAAAACAGACTAGATCATTCTGGCAGTAATGATCTGACTGTAGTATGCTACCGCACCGGAACATTGTGACAAATGGCCCGATACTTCTGGCCACGTGCTGCTATCACTATTCTGATGCTGCCACCTGCTGATGCCACCCGCCCGCTGCCTCTACTGTTATCTGCTTCTATTGTGATCTGCCACTATCTTGTGCTTTTACTGCCACTGCTGTTGCCCCCTCTGTTCCAGGGCCACTATTGTGACTCTTCATGCTGTTTCCCCCCTCACCAGTCTGTTCAGGAGCCACTATTGTGACTCTCTATGCTGTTGCCAACTTCACCAGTCTGTTATGGGGCCACTATTGTGACTCTTCATGCTGTTGCCACCCTCACCACTCGTGTCCCTGTTTGACCATGTTGTCATCACCATTTCGTTTTCCATTCTTCTGATCCATCAGAAGAACAGAAATATAAAACACAAAACATATCTTGTGGTTTGAGCGTCCATAAGGCCTTAGTATTTGGTATCAGGATTTGATCATGATTTGGAAGCCAAAAGCAGGAGTGGGACCAAAACAAACAAGAGAGGCACATATTCCAATCACATTTTATCTCTCTTTTGGACCCACTCCTGTTTTTTTGGCCTCATTAATACTAATCAAATACTAATGCAAAAAATGGACCAAATATTGACCTTCTGGTAGAGGCCATTAAAGTCCTGCATGAAGAACTTCTTTTCCATCTGAATAAAAACAATTTCAGATGCAAATATACAGAAATTGAGCATAAGGCCTCACAGTCAGTATTTTACATCTGAATTTGATCATGATTTGGAAGCCAAAAGCAGGAGTGGGTCCAAAACACACTCCTGTTTTTGCCTTACAAATACTGATCAAATGCTGACCAAATACTGACCATGTTAAGGAGGATGCTCAAAATACAGTATCTTCTTTTTTGACTGTTTTCTGGTAGATCAGAAGAAGGGGAAAAAAAAACAGTGACATCAACACAAACTTACTGCTGACACCCTCTCCACTCTGTCATGTGGCCAACTACTTAAATGTTGGGCCACTTCACAGTTCAGTCCACGCTGATAAATAAGACCTGATGCTAACTTTAAACTGTAAGGCTAAATAGTTCACACTTCAGTTATTTAGTCAGTTATTTCCATCAGTTTTTGGGAGCCAAATTCAGGAGCCAAATCTACTCTCGGATTAGGTATCATAAATAGCTCTACATCTGTTCTGTGGGTTTGTTCCACACCTGTTTGACCCGGCTGACAATAAATGATGAGAATAACTGACCAAATAACTGAAGTGTGAACTGAGCCTTATAGTGACGCTTTGTCTTTCTACAGCTAACAGAAAGGATTAAAGGCATGTGTTTGGACTGCCACAACATGCATTAAAAGAAAAGAAAATTCTCCACTACTTTATTGGCTCTCCCTCCTTATGTTTATTTTGTTCCACCAAATAGTCATTTGGACACAGCTCCTGCAGAGGAACGCAGCGCTTTTAAGCTTTACTGAAGGCTGCTGTATGCTTTTCTTTTGGTTTAACAGAAGGGATTAGTTAGGAATGTTGGTAGCCTGCACGATGATGCGCACGTCCATATATGTGACCTGCCTGTCTTTCTGACACACAGTAACTGTTTCGCTACTAGAAAGGGTTAGCTATGCATGTTTCAGCAATGCATACTGATGTACACCGAGATACACTCTCCCTAAAGTTTAACTGCAGGCCTAGATAGACCTGATTTAACGCGCTTCGTGATGAATTAATTCGTATAAAAGTGAGTTTCTTGGCAAAATTTGGCAAAATTCAACTCTACTGTTGATATAACGGTGCTCTTTCAAGCTTTCTGTAGTGCTTGGCACAAGCTGGGGTGGGGTTGGTGCTGTTAATATAATTGTGCTTCCTTTCCTTTAGTGCCACCATGGGGTGGGAGTGGTGCTGTTTATATAGTGGTGCTCCTTCTCACTCTCTGTAGGGTTTAGCACAACCAGGGATGGGGGTGGTGCTGTTTATATCATGGTGCTTTTTTCCTGTCCCCTGTAAGGTTTAGTGCCACAGGGAGTTTGAAGTGGTGCTGTTTATATAGTGATTCTCCTTCCTACTCTCTGTAGGTTTTGGCACTACCAGGGGTGGGGTGCCGCTGTTCATATAACAGTGGTTCCCTTCTTTCCTCTGTAAGGTTTAGTGCCACGAGGGTGTAGGAGTGGTGCTGTTGATATAGCAGTGCTTCTTCCCACTCTCTGTAGGGTTTGGCACCACTAGGGTGGGGGTGGTGCTATTCATATAATGGTGCTTCCTTCCTGCCCCTTGTAGGTTTGGTGTAAGCAGGGTCGCCATCAGAGATTCTTATATAGTCACAGTGTATATGCCTCTATAACAAAACCTCTTATGGAGCCCAATATGGACAGGGTGGATGTAGAGTATTGTATTCCCGGGGTATATTATACACCCTTCTGCCTAGTGGTAATATCACAATATGTAACTTATGGCCGATCTCTGAGATTTACATGCACTCCTGATCAGCCAGGATTTGCATAGGATTTATACTAAAACAACTCTAAAAGAATTGTATTATATAATAGTAAAACGCCCCCCGTGTGCCATAACAAAGCAGATGTACCGTACCACTGTGCAGCCAAACTTAACCTATAGTGCACAGTTATTTGTACCTTTCCAATAATATATTATAGAAGATTGACCTCTTAACAATAGTTCATCGGGTAAAATAATCCCTCTAAAATTATACCAAACAGACCACTGTTCCCATATTGTAATGTCCAGGATGCGGCATATAGCCACATAACATAGTATCTCCACTGAAGTGGTATAATAGAATCTACATAGCTGTGCCGCAGAGTACAGCCCATATATAAACCTTACTGCAGTATTGACGGTATCACCCTGATGGCGGCCCTGGCTACAGGAATGGTTGTAATGTAGTAACTAAAGCAGAGGATGACTTGTGTGATAATGATAAGTGGGATGAAAGTAAAGTTAGGACATGTTTGTAAGATGTCTTGTGATTGATAGATATTTGACCATAGACTTGATTGATGGTTTTAAAGGGGTTATTAACATAGTAACATAGTACATAAGGCCGAAAAAAGACATTTGTCCATCCAGTTCGGCCTGTCATCCTGCAAGTTGATCCAGAGGAAGGCAAAAAAACCCTGTGAGGTAGAAGCCAATTTTGCTCACTTTAGGGGAATAAAATCAGGCAATCAGAATAACTCCCTGGATCAACGACCCCACTCTAGTAGCTATAGCCTGTAATATTATTACACTCCAGAAATACATCCAGGCCCCTCTTGAACTCTTTTATTGTACTCACCATCACCACCTCCTCAGGCAGAGAGTTCCATAGTCTCACTGCTCTTACCGTAAAGAATCCTTTTCTATGTTTGTGTACAAACCTTCTTTCCTCCAAACGCAGAGGATGTCCCCTCGTCACAGTCACAGTCCTGGGGATAAATAGATGATGGGATAGATCTCTGTACTGACCCCTGATATATTTATACATAGTAATTAGATCTCCCCTCAGTCGTCTTTTTTCTAACGTGAATAACCCTAATTTTGATAATCTTTCAGGGTACTGTAGTTGCCCCATTCCAGTTATTACTTTAGTTGCCCTCCTCTGGACCCTCTCTAGCTCTGCTATGTCTGTCTTGTTCACTGGAGCCCAGAACTGTACACAGTACTCCATGTGTGGTCTGACTAGCGATTTGTAAAGTAGTAGGAATATGTTCTCATCACGGGCATCTATGCCCCTTTTGATGCAACCCATTATCTTATTGGCCTTGGCTGCACTGGTTTTTGCAGCTTAGTTTGCTGTTTATTAAAATTCCTAGATCCTTTTCCATGTCAGTGTTACCGAGTGTTTTATCATTTAGTATGTACGGGTGACTTGCATTATTCCTTCCCATGTGCATAACTTTACATTTCTCAGTGTTAAACCTCATCTGCCACTTATCTGCCCAAGCCTGCAATCTATCCAGATCCCTCTGTAGTAGTATACTGTCCTCTTCCGTGTTAATTACTTTACACAGTTTAGTGTCATCTGCGAAAATTGATATTTTACTATGCAAGCCTTCTACAAGATCATTAATAAATATATTGAAGAGAATAGGGCCCAATACTGACCCCTGAGGCACTCCACTAGTGACAGTGACCCAATCTGAGTATGTACCGTTAATAACCACCCTCTGTTTTCTATCATTGAGCCAGTTACTTACCCACTTACAGATGTTTTCTCCCAGTCCGAGCATTCTCATTTTATATACTAACCTTTTATGTGGTACAGTGTCAAATGCTTTGGAGAAGTCCAGATACACGACATCCATTGATTCGCCGCTGTCAAGTCTAGAACTTACCTCCTCATAGAAACTGATTAAATTAGTTTGACATGACCGATCCCTCACGAAGCCATGCTGATATGGCGTTATTTGCTTACTTCCGTTAAGATGCTCTAACATAGCATCTCTCAGAAAACCTTCAAACAGTTTACCCACAACAGATGTTAAACTTACCGGCCTATAGTTTCCAGGCTCTGTTTTTGGACCCTTTTGAATATTGGCACCACATTTGCCATGCGCCAATCCTGTGGGACATTCCCTGTCAGTATAGAATCTGCAAATATCAGAAATAAGGGTCTGGCTATGACATTACTTAATTCCCTTAGGATACGGGGGTGTATGCCATCCGGTCCTGGCGATTTGTCTATTTTAATCTTTTTAAGTCGCTGTTGTACTTCTTCCTGGGTCAGACAGGACACTTTTAATGGCGAATTTATTTCAACATTCAGCATTTCATCTAACATTTCATTTAACAGCTTTGCTTTCTCCTCGTCGCTCTCTGCGACTCCCCCCTTATTACTCTTTAAAGGGCCGACACCTTCAGATTTATACTTTTTAACATTTATATAATTTAAGAACATTTTAGGGTTAGTTTTACTCTCTTTGGCAATTAATCTCTCGGTCTCTAGTTTGGCCGCTTTTATTAGTTTTTTACATGTTCTATTTCTTTTCCTTATAGTTTTTCAGTGCTTCCGTGCTACCCTCCTGTTTTAGTCTTTTATATGCTTTCTTTTTGTCATTTATTGCTTTCTTTACAGTTCTGTTTATCCACATTGGTTTCTTTTTGTTCCTTAACCTTTTATTCCCATACGGTATGTACCTCTCACAATGAGCTTTTAGGATGTTTTTAAAGATATCCAATTTTGTGGCTGTATTTTTATTTGTGAGGACTTTATCCCATTTAGTTAGGCCTATGGCCTCTCTTAGTTGGCTAAATTTAGCTTTTTTGAAGTTTGGTATTTTTGTTCCTGTCATGGTCTTACCTTCTTGCTGTTCTCCTTCGTTTGACATGTGCTGGCGGCCATCTTGGTTTCTGGGTTTCTTGTAGCCTTCCACCCTGCGGCTCCTCCTTCCCACTGGGAGGAGCTGGATGCCTAGCTCATATATATAGGAGGTCTGTGGCTTCAGTTCCTTGCTTGGTCCTCCTGTGTTCACATGCTTCTAAGACTGCTGCTGCTTCTGGTTCCTGATCCTGGCTTCGTCTGACTACCCTGCTGGTTCCTGATCCTGGCTTCGTCTGACTACCCTGCTGGTTCCTGATCCTGGCTTCGTCTGACTACCCTTCTGGTTCCTGATCTCTGGCCTCTCAAAGACTGTGCTTCGGTTTCACCATTCGTTTGGACTTTTGCTTTACAGCTTTATTTTCAATAAAGCCTTCTTATTTTCACTTATCTCTTGTTGTACGTCTGGTTCATGGTTCCGTGACATTAGGACCAAGCCATGAGTTCTGACGGTACAGGGCCATCCTCGCTACCCATGCTGGTTGCCAGACTTGATCAGCAGGATCACCTGTTGGGTCGGTTCGCTGTGGCGTTGCAAACCCTGCTTGAACGCACGGCTCATTTCGCTCCCATTGCCGATGGGTCGGTTGTCGCTCCTACTGCCGCTCCGGTTGTTGCGCCAGAGTCTACCCCGACACCTGTTGTTGCGCCTGCGGTGTTTCGGGGTATGACCGGTTCTGCCCCTCTTCCACAGCGCTTTGGGGGAGAGCCAACTCAGTGCCGAGGTTTCCTTAACCAGGTGGGCATTTATTTTGAGTTGCTGCCACATGCCTTTCCTACTGAGAGATCAAAGGTGGGCTTCTTGATCTCGCTGCTCTCGGACAAGGCCTTGGCCTGGGCCAGCCCTTTATGGGAGAACAACAATCCGGTGGTTGCCGAGTTTTCCGGTTTTGTTGCTTCTCTTCGGAAGGTATTCGATGTGCCGGCTCGTGCTGCCTCTGCCGCGAAGCTCCTTATGTCCATCAGACAGGGTTCACGATCCGTAGCTGAATACGCCATTGAGTTTCGTACCCTGGCAGCAGAGGTGGGCTGGAATAATGAGGCTCTGGTCGCTGCTTTCTCTCATGGTCTCTCGGATGCCTTGAAGGATGAGGTTGCAGCTAAGGACCTACCAGTGGAGCTCGAGTCTCTTATTTCTTTCCTGATTTTGATTGACACCAGACTCAGGGAGAGACCTTCCTTTAAGGAGAGCCTGCGGAGGTCTTCTAACAGATTGGCGCCTACGTTTGCTGTCCCACCCGTGCCTCCCTCTCCTCCCACGCCTCCTGGGAATGACTTGTCTGGGGGTGAACCCATGCAGCTGGGGTTTGCTCGCCTGTCCGAGGGGGAGAGGGTACTCCGGAGACGCGAGGGTCGATGCATGTACTGTGGTCTCAGTGGGCATTTTCGGTTGGCATGTCCGTACCTGAGATCCTGTTGGGGGCAGATCTTGGGTGGAGTCTCCTCGTCCCCGGTTTCCCGTGTTGACAAACCACTGATTACTGTTGTCCTCTCCTGGGTCGGGGGCTCGGTGACGACCCAGGCGTTGGTGGACTCTGGTGCTGGTGGTTTGTTCATTGATAGTGTGTTCGCTGCCGCCAATTCCATTCCTCTGCAGGCTCGAGGTTCCCCACTGGCTCTTGAGGCGATAGACGGCAGACCCCTTCTGTCGTCACACGTGACTCATGAGACCCTTCCAGTGGGGATAGCCATTGGTGCCGTTCACAGAGAGTCGGTCTGCCTCCAGGTTATTTAGTCTCCACACTACTCGGTGGTCTTGGGGTACCCCTGGCTCCAGAAGCATAATCCGACTTTCGATTGGAGATCGGCCGAGATCCTCTCGTGGTCACCGCAGTGTGGGGCTAGTTGCATCCATGGGTCTGTCAAGTTGCTGTGTACTTCCTCGGACTCTCTGTTGCCTCCTGAATACGAGGAGTACCGGGATGTATTCGATAAGGTGCGCGCGGTTGCCCTACCTCCGCACCGCCCATACGATTGTGCCATAGAGTTACAACCTGGTGCCGTTCCTCCTCGTGGCAAAGTCTATCCACTGTCGGTAGCGGAGAATGAGGCCATGGAGGAGTACGTGAGGGAGGCGCTTTCACGCGGACACATTCGCAAATCCTCGTCCCCGGCAGGGGCTGGATTTTTCTTTGTGAAAAAGAAGGGCGGTGAGTTGAGGCCTTGCATCGATTACAGGGGTCTCAATCGCATCACGATCAAGAACGCTTACCCGATACCCTTGATTTCCGAGCTGTTCGATCGCCTTAAAGGGGCCACGGTCTTTACCAAACTCGACCTGAGGGCGGCATATAACCTGGTAAGGATCAAGGCGGGCGATGAGTGGAAGACCGCGTTTAACACCAGGACCGGTCATTATGAATCCTTGGTTATGCCCTTTGGGTTGTGCAATGCGCCCGCAGTCTTTCAGGAATTCATCAACGATGTTTTCCGTGACCTGTTGCAGCAGTGTGTGGTGGTCTATTTGGAAGACATCTTGGTATATTCTGAATCCATGGAGGCCCACATTCTGGATGTCAGACGAGTGTTGCAACGGTTACGAGAGAACAAGCTGTTCGGTAAGCTTGAGAAATGCGAATTTCACCGATCCCAGGTAACCTTCTTAGGTTACATCATTTCCGCTGAGGGGTTCTCCATGGATCCTGAGAAGGTTTCGGCTGTCTTACAGTGGCCCCAGCCCAGTGGTCTTCGTTCCCTGCAGCGCTTTTTGGGCTTCGCCAATTATTATCGGAAGTTCATCAGGGACTTTTCCAGGCTGGCCAAGCCTCTCACGGATCTGACCAGGAAGGGCAGTAATTCCCAGGTCTGGCCGCTCGAGGCCATCCGAGCTTTTGAGTCCCTAAAGTCCGCTTTTGTGTCGGCTCCGATTCTGTCGCATCCCAACCCTGGGTTGCCCTTTGTCCTCGAGGTGGACGCGTCTGAGACGGGAGTAGGCGCCCTTCTGTCTCAGCATAGAACACCAGAGGGTCCTCTGCTTCCTTGTGGGTTTTACTCCCGGAAACTGTCTTCCGCGGAGTGCGACTATCAGATTGGTGACAGGGAGTTATTGGCCATCGTGCAGGCCCTTAAATAATGGAGGCACTTGCTCGAGGGTTCGGTGGTTCCGGTTCTCATCCTGACGGACCATAAGAATCTGACCTACCTTTCTGAGGCCAAGAGATTGACACCACGTCAGGCCAGATGGGCTCTGTTCTTGTCACGTTTTAATTACGTGGTCTCCTACCTACCCGGTTCCAAGAACATCAGGGCGGATGCCCTATCACGGCAGTACTCCGAGCTGTCCAGGGAGGAGTCGATTCCGACTTCGGTCATACCTCCGAATCAGATCCTGGCCGCCATTCGCACCAGCCTGACCTCTCCCCTGGGTGAGCAGATTTTGGCGGCTCAATCTGGTGCTCCCTCTGGGAGACCCAACGGCAGATGTTTTGTGCCTGAGGAGTTGCGCACTCGGTTGTTGCGAACCTACCATAACTCCAAGACCGCGGGGCATCCTGGAAAGAATCAGCTGTCCTGGGCTGTTTCACGTCTGTTCTGGTGGCCTTCCCTACGTTCCGACATCGCCGCATATGTAGCGGCATGCTCCGTTTGTGCCCAGAGTAAGTCCCCTCGGCACCTTCCGTTGGGCCTTCTGCAACCCATAGCCACCGGGGAGCGCCCATGGTCACACCTGGGGATGGATTTCATTGTGGACCTCCCTGCATCCCGAGGCCATACGGTCATTCTCATGATTGTGGATCGGTTTTCCAAAATGTGCCACTGTGTTCCTCTCAAGAAGTTACCCTCTGCACAAGAGTTGGCCACGATTTTTGCCAGGGAGGTCTTCCGGTTGCACGGTTTGCCCAAGGAGATTGTGTCGGATCGGGGGAGTCAGTTTGTGTCCAGGTTCTGGCGCGCCTTTTGCTCCCAGTTGGGGATTCATCTCTCCTTCTCCTCGGCCTACCACCCTCAGTCCAATGGGGCCGCAGAACGAGCCAATCAGGCCTTGGAGCAATTCCTTCGTTGCTATGTCTCCGATCACCAAGACAATTGGGTTGACCTTCTGCCTTGGGCTGAGTTTGCCAGGAACACGGCGGTGAACTCTTCCTCTGGGATGTCTCCCTTCATGGCCAATTATGGGTTCCAACCTGCCGTGTTACCGGAGGTATTCTCTCCCCAGGATATTCCGGCTGTGGAGGATCACCTTTCCGTCCTACGTGCTTCTTGGGTACAGATCCAGAAGTCCCTTGAGGCCTCTGCGCAGCGCCAGAGACTCCAGGCTGATCGCAGACGAGCGCCTGCTCCTTCCTACCAGGTCGGAGACCGTGTATGGTTGTCCACCCGCAACCTCAACCTTCGAGTGCCCACTCCCAAGCTGGCGCCTCGCTTTGTTGGTCCCTTCCGAGTGCTTCGCAGGGTAAACCCGGTAGCCTATGCCCTTGCGCTTCCTCCTGGCATGCGGATCTCTAACGTGTTTCATGTCTCCCTGTTGAAGCCACTGGTGTGTAATCGTTTCACTTCCTCGGTTCCTCGGCCTCGTCCGGTCCGAGTGGGCAATCATGAGGAGTATGAGGTGAGCAATATCCTGGACTCACGCCTGGTCCGCGGTCGGGTGCAGTTTTTGGTCCATTGGCGTGGTTATGGTCCAGAGGAGCGTTCCTGGGTTCCCTCCGCAGATGTCCATGCTCCTGCCTTGCTCCGAGCCTTCCACGCACGCTTCCCTCAGAAACCGTTTTTTGCTCCGCGGAGGAGGGGCCCTTGAGGGGGAGGTACTGTCATGGTCTTACCTTCTTGCTGTTCTCCTTCGTTTGACATGTGCTGGCGGCCATCTTGGTTTCTGGGTTTCTTGTAGCCTTCCACCCTGCGGCTCCTCCTTCCCACTGGGAGGAGCTGGATGCCTAGCTCATATATATAGGAGGTCTGTGACTTCAGTTCCTTGCTTGGTCCTCCTGTGTTCACATGCTTCTAAGACTGCTGCTGCTTCTGGTTCCTGATCCTGGCTTCGTCTGACTACCCTGCTGGTTCCTGATCCTGGCTTCGTCTGACTACCCTGCTGGTTCCTGATCCTGGCTTCGTCTGACTACCCTTCTGGTTCCTGATCTCTGGCCTCTCAAAGACTCTGCTTCGGTTTCACCATTCGTTTGGACTTTTGCTTTACAGCTTTATTTTCAATAAAGCCTTCTTATTTTCACTTATCTCTTGTTGTACGTCTGGTTCATGGTTCCGTGACATTTCCTCCCTGTAGAAACGCTCTTTTGAATGATAATTGGAAGGTTATTACTTTATGGTCACTATTTCCCAGGTGTCCCCCAACCTGCACGTCTGTTGTTCTGTCAGGTCTATTGGTTAATACTAAGTCCAGTATGGCCGTCCCTCTAGTCGGGTCCTGAACCAGTTGGGAGAGGTAATTGTCTTTGGTTATTGCCAAGAACCTGTTTCCTTTATGAGATATACAAGTTTCAGTTTCCCAGTCTATATCTGGGTAGTTGAAGTCCCCCATAATAACCACCTCATTATGATTTGCCTCCTCGTCTATCTTATTTAGTAGTAGATTTTCTGTGACTCCACATGTTCATATCCCTCACTTATATCTTCACGGAGTGTGGGCTTTAGACAGGACTTTACATAAAGGCAGACCCCTCCCCCTCTCCGGTTTTGACGATCCTTTCTAAACAGACTGTAACCTTGTACATTAGCTGCCCAGTCATAGCTATCATCCAGCCATGTCTCAGTTATTCCCACTATGTCATAGTCCTCCTCACACATCACCAATTCCAGTTCACCAGTTTTATTAGTCAGGCTTCTGGCATTAGTATACATACATTTGAGAGGTTTATGTATATTTTTTACCCTACACCTTTCCTTCTGAACTGTTCTAGTCCCTCCTTCCATTCCTCCCCCAGTCCCATTACCTTGCCCCAGGTCTCTATCTGCACTATCTTCCCAACCTGTAACGTAATTACCCTCCCCCCCAGTCCCTAGTTTAAACACTCCTCCAACCTTCTAGCCATCTTCTTCCCCAACACAGCTGCCCCTTCCCCATTGAGGTGCAGCCCGTCCCTACGATAGAGCCTGTAGCCGATAGAGAAGTCGGTCCAGTTCTCCGGGAACCCAAACCCCTCTTTCCTACACCAGTTCTTGAGCCACTTGTTAATTTCCCTAATCTCCCGCTGCCTTTCTTGTGTGGCCCGTGGTACAGGTAGTATTTTGGAAAATACTACCTTTGAGGTCCTTGCTCTAAGCTTTTGACCTAAATCCCTGAAATCATTTTTAAGGACTCTCCACCTACCCCTAACTTTGTCATTGGTTCTGATATGGACCATGACCGCTGGATCTTATCCAGCCCCTCCCAGTAATCTGTCAACCTGATCCGCGATGTGTCGAACTCTAGCGCCAGGAAGACAGTACACTGTTCAGCGATCACGGTCTTTGTGACAGATTTCCCTATCTGTTCCCCTAATAATTGAGTCTCCCACTACCAGCACCTGTCTGGCCTGCCCTGCTCTCCTGGTCCCCTGCTTACCGGAGCTGACATTCCCCTGACTGGCAGAGGAAGTGTCCGGCTGCAGCAGTGCCATCCCTGGACTGATATCCCCCTCATCTGCCAAACGTGCAAACTTGTTGGGGTGTGTCAGATCAGGGCTAGCCTCCCTGGCACTCTTCCCTCTACCCCGCTTTCTAACTGTTACCCAGCTAGCTACCTCACTTTCCTCAGCCTCCTCTCTGTCACCCTCCCCCTCATCTACCCCATCGAGTCCTTTCCTCGGTGAGAAGCAAACTCTTTTGCAAATTGTCAATGCCTCTCAGTGTTGCAACTTGCCCATTTAGAGACTCGATTTGCGATTCCAAACGGGTAATTTGCTCACATCTTGAACAAAGATATACACCCTTGAACGGCTGTTCTAAGACTACATACATCATGCAAGATGTGCACTGGACTGCGTTGTCAATTGTGCAACACATACTAAATGGGGATTACACCACAAAAGCGAAAAATACAATATAATGTAGTACTAAGAAACTGGCTAATTGTCCCCCACTGAAGTCCCTGAATCTAAAGTCACTTAATCTTAAGTCACACACTTACGCAACCACGTTTCGCGGTCAAACTCGCGTTATACACTGCTCAAAAAAATAAAGGGAACACTTAAACAACACAATGTAACTCCAAGTCAATCACACTTCTGTGAAATCAAACTGTCCACTTAGGAAGCAACACTGAGTGACAATCAATTTCACATGCTGTTGTGCAAATGGGATAGACAACAGGTGGAAATTATAGGCAATTAGCAAGACACCCCCAATAAAGGAGTGGTTCAGCAGGTGGTGACCTGACCACTTCTCAATTCCTATGTTTCCTGGCTGATGTTTTGGTCACTTTTGAATGCTGCAGGTGCTTTCACTCTAGTGGTAGCATGAGATGGAGTCTACAACCCACACAAGTGTCTCAGGTAGTGCAGCTTATCCAGGATGGCACATCAATGCGAGCTGTGGCAAGAAGGTTTGCTGTGTCTGTCAGCGTAGTGTCCAGAGCATGGAGGCGCTACCAGGAGACAGGCCAGTACATCTGGAGATGTGGAGGAGGCTGTAGGAGGGCAACAACTCAGCAGCAGGACCGCTACCTCCGCCTTTGTGCAAGGAGGAACAGGAGGAGCACTGCCAGAGCCCTGCAAAATGATCTCCAGCAGGCCACAAATGTGCATGTGTCTGCTCAAACGGTCAGAAACAGACTCCATGAGGGTGTAATGAGGGCCAGACGTCCACAGGTGGGGGTTGTGCTTACAGCCCAACACCGTGCAGGACATTTGGCATTTGCCAGAAAACACCAAGATTGGCAAATTCGCCACTGGTGCCCTGTGCTCTTCACAGATGAAAGCAGGTTCACACTGAGCACATGTGACAGACGTGACAGAGTCTGGAGACGCCGTGGAGAATGTTCTGCTGCCTGCAACATCCTCCAGCATGACCGGTTTGGCATTAGGTCAGTAATGGTGTGGGGTGGCATTACTTTGGAGGGCCGCACAGCCCTCCATGTGCTCGCCAGAGGTAGCCTGACTGCCATTAGGTACCGAGATGAGATCCTCAGACCCCTTGTGAGACCATATGCTGGTGCGGTTGGCCCTGGGTTCCTCCTAATGCAAGACAATGCTAGACCTCATGTGGCTGGAGTGTGTCAGCAGTTCCTGCAAGACGAAGGCATTGATGCTATGGACTGGCCCGCCCGTTCCCCAGACCTGAATCCAATTGAGCACATCTGGGATATCACGTCTCGCTCTATCCACCAACGTCACGTTGCACCACAGACTGTCCAGGAGTTGGCAGATGCTTTAGTCCAGGTCTGGGAGGAGATCCCTCAGGAGACCGTCCGCCACCTCATCAGGAGCATGCACAGGCGTTGTAGGGAGGTCATACAGGCACGTGGAGGCCACACACACTACTGAGCCTCATTTTGACTTCTTTTAAGGACATTACATCAAAGTTAGATCAGCCTGTACTGTGTTTTTCCACTTAATTTTGAGGGTGACTCCAAATCCAGACCTCCATGGGTTAAGAAATTTGATTTCAATATTTTTTTATTGCGTGATTTTGTTGTCAGCACATTCAACTATGTAAAGAACAAAGTATTTCAGAAGAATATTTAATTAATTCAGATCTAGGATGTGTTATTTTTGTGTTCCCTTTATTTTTTTGAGCAGTGTATATCTCCTTATATAAATATAAATGCAGCCCTCTGGATTCAAAAAGGCTGTGCTGCGCTCACTGCTGAGTTTTATAGTCTCCTAATTAGACAGCCACACCCTAATTAGACAGCCACACCCTAATTGCTCACCTGTGCAACCCCTGGAGAAGGAAAAAAAAAGTGCTATCACAACACAGAATACAGTCAAACAGCCACTCATCAATGTCCACAAATAATTTAGCTCTCAGATACTCCCTCACTTAATCTTAAGTCACACACTTACGGAACCACACTTAATCAACCACACGTCGCGGTCAAACTCGCGTTATATATCTCCTTATATAAATATAAATGCAGCTCACTACACCAGCCTGGTTTGTTTTCCCTCTGGATTCAAAAAATATTCTACAGTTTTCAAACAAGCATCAGAATTCTTTTGTAATTGCATGTAATTAAACATTTTACATATCCAATGAGTTATTCAGTAAAATGCATCTGTATAGTGCCACCTACTGTTTGTTTTTTCTTACTTCTTTGTCCTATTCACTGAGAAGGCCGCACATGCTCAGTTTCATCCTTCAACTGCCTCCTGAGTCGTGATAGGGAGAGCATGGACACGCAGCAGAATAGACACTCCTGTCCTGGGATTGAAAGGTTTTATTGGGGATAGAAGAGACAGTTGGTGGGAGGTAGATCAGTTGTTGGCCGAGTCCCTCAAACCTTTGGAGGCAGGGCCATCTTTGCCGCTCCTGGGGGCCCAAAGCAGCTCCGTTTCCCGACTCTCATTCATAGTCTATGCGAGCAAGCGGCGTAGTCTATGCGAGCAAGCGGCGTGTGGCTCGCATTAGTGAAGGACTTGTCCGTCTAACAATTACTTACTACGGTACGTACGCTGCCTGCCGCTGCGCCACATTCTCCCGCTGCCGCCTGCCTCCAGTTCCTCAACTTGCAAAGGCGGCCGCGTCACAGAGACACCCAGTCCATCACCACCATCACTAGACAGTTACTCACCTGAGTCCCCTCTATCTGCAAGTCGCTGGAGGGGAGTAAGTCGCTGGAGTGCATGGCAGGCTCGCTTTTCTCAAGGAAGTGGAACTGTCTGAATGGCTGTACAGTCAGTAGTGGCATGTGAGCCTGCTGCCTGGTAAAGACCTGTGTTACTGATGTCATGTGTGATGTGTCATCCCATTAATGATGTCATACACACGTGTACAGATACTGGTCCTGTACTCCTGTGAGGCCGCAAGGCAGGGGTGTGGTGTGGACTACTCCTGAGAATGTATGTGCTTACAGTCCCTAAATAAATAATACTGCAGTGATTAGCAACCGTATGATACACTACTGCTGCTCAATGTCCACATATAACCAATAACATTACATAATACTCCCACATAGTAGGTACACGCTGCTATGTAATACGGTATAATACCCACATATTACTGTCTGTCTCCATACTGTGTTCACATGCTATATACTGGCCACCATCATGCCTATTGATCTAGACTAGGGAATGGGTAGGTTTATTGTGTTTCCCAGCTACAGGCGTTTATCACTGATCCTCAGGACGACCGTGGCTTGGAAGAGCTTAAAGTGTAACTGCCATTAAATTATTTTTTTTGCTAAAGTGTAGGGCAAATGATAGGTAACATTTTTAGAATATAGTTTATTTAGCCAAAACGTTTAATTTTAGTAGAAAACTGTGGCTGAAATGGCCCTTAGCAGCGCTCTCTGAAATGAGCGTTTTTAAGGGTCACCCGTCTTCTGTTTGAAAAGGGGAGACGGGCTGTGCGGGAGCTGCGCTTCTTCCTCCTGTGCTCCCCCGGTGGCCACAGGTGTCTTAAAATCTAATGCTCAGGTACACTAACTAACCTGCCTTCCCTGCGATAATCACTCATGAAGACGGGTGGACCTTAGCATTTCAGAGAGCGCTGCTAAGGCCAATTTCAGCCATAGTTTTCTACTAAAATTAAACGTTTTGGCTAAATAAACTATATTCTAAAAATGTTGCCTATCACTTGCCCTACACTTTAACAAAAAAAAATAATTAAATGGCAGGTACACTTTAAGTAGAGGTGGGGTAAAGCATGCTTCCTGCACCTCCATTTAAATGCCATGATGCTGATGGAAACACATAGGGCCCTGAAAGGGTGAATAGTTAAATCACTGGAGGTCTAGGACAGTGATTGGGTTAAAAGTGAAGTCCCTCAGAAACATAACAGAGATTTAAAAGATGACAGATATCATACATCCCGACTGATAGTGGCTCCTGTTACTATCCTGTATGCTGTGTACTGCCCTCTACATGTTCCAGGACGAGCAGCACCTTTGTATCCTGGATAATCGCGCGACACATAGGGCACAACTACACTGCAACATTTGTTGTGCGACAATGTCTATAATGATAGTCTATGGTGTCGCACTGCGACATGCTGCGACAAGACAGTCACAGAAAAATCCAATATTTCATGACTGAAAATCAGTTCCATTCATTTCAATGCGGCAGCATGCACATGGATTTCTGCAAACCCCATTACAACAGCTGATAAGTGTCTGATTGGTGGGGGTCTGACTGCTGGGATCCCCATGATCAAGGGAACGTGGTCTTAAGGTCCTTGTGTAAATAGATTGGGTGTTCCAGCAGTCAGACCCCAGCAATTTGATATTTATCACCTATCCTGTAGATAGGCAATAGGCCATTATGGTACGACAACCCTTTTAATTATAATGGTGATTATGTACAATATGAGGATGTTTTTTTTCTCTGGCTGTGACGCTCTACACTGTGATTGGACAGCGCTACAGCCAGGGAGAAGGAGACGCCAATTGAGAAATATGGCAGTGTCCTCCTCCCTGTACCAATGCTATTAATTAGCATACCAGGCGCGATAATTAAACAGGGGCACAGCGGGTGAAGTAATAATAGTAAGCTCTATTAGATCCCTGTTTGATGCCCCTCCCTAACGTGCCACTTATTTTATAATGTCCGGACCCATAAAAGGTCCTCTTTAAAGGGTTTGTCTCACTTCAGTAAATGGCATTTATCATGCCGTTAATACAAGGCCATTACTAATGTATTGTGATCAGGGGCGTTGCTAGGGTCTCAAAAGATCCGGGGCACAAGCCCCAATAACTATGTTGCCCCCCGCACTTTGCTGTACTTGCTATACAGCAGCACTTACCTGTCACGTCCAGGGCCTCCAGGTGACGTCTCCTCTCTGTCATCATCTTCTCTGTAGATCTTCTCTCTCGTCATCTTCTCTACTCGGTCTGGACAACTTCTCTCAGGCGCCTCGTCTCTGCAGAGTGTGACACAGACATCTCAGCTTCCTCACATTCTATCATTATCCCCCAACTGGAGTCCCCACAGTGTTATCCTGCTGATTGCTGTGCCCCCCCCCAGGGGTGTAGCTATAGGGGGTGCAGAGGTAGCAGTCGCTACCGGGCCCAGGAGCATGAAGGGGCCCAAAGACCCTTGTGCCTCATAAGACACACAAAGCACTGAGGGAAGGGGGGCCCAAGCTGAACTCTTGCCCCGGGGCCCATGAGCCTTTAGTTACGCCCCTGCCCACCCCCCCCCAATACCCCCAAATACTATCCTGAAGAAACATTACTGCCCCCCATAGTAATAGTGCTCCTCATAGTCCCACCAATAGTAATTCCCTTCTAGAATGCCCTCATTAGCAACACTGCCCCAACCGTGATAATGCTCCTCAACAATGCCCCCATTATTAGAAGAGCCCTCCCATATTAATAATACCCTCACAGAGTCCCCAGTAGAAATAAGGCCCCCTATTGTTCCCCCAGTGGTAATAAAGCTCCCTACAGACTCCTCAGTAGTAATAAGGCCCCCATAGTGCGCTTAGTAGAAATAAGGCAGATCTATAAGACCCTCCTATAGAGTCCCCAGTAGTAATAAAACCGCCTATAATGTCCCCTGGATCTGCAGTGCCCCCTGCAGTTAAAAATCCTCCCTCCACCATACAGTCCCATGTAAATAACATCACCTCCTCCCCAGCCGCCTCCAACGCACAATCCCATGTAAACATCACCCCCTAATGCTACTTTCACACTTGCGTTCATGCGGATCTGTCCTGTACTTGTACAGGACGGATCCGCACCGATAATACAAACGAATGCATCCGTTCAGGACCGATTCGTTTGTATTAGATTTGAATTTCTAAGTCCCAATACGGATCCGTCCTGACTTACATTGAAAGTCAATGGGGGACGGATCCGTTAACAATTGCACCATTTTGTGTCAATGCAAAGGGATCCGTCTGCATTGACTTACATTGTAAGTCAGGACGGATCCGTTTGGCTCCGCAAGGCCATGTGGACACAAAAACGCTGCTTGCAGCATTTTGGGGTCCGCCTCCAAAACGGAACGGGGGGCTGTACAGAGCCGAACGAATGCATTCTGAATGGATCCGCATCCATTTAGAATGCATTGGGGTTAAACTGATGCATTTGGGGCTGCTTGTGAGAGCCTTGAAATGGATCTCACAAGCGGATCCCCAAACGCAAGTGTGAACGTAGCCTAAGCATTAAGTCCCATGTACACAAACATCATTCCCCCCCACCATCCACTTTCAACATGCAGTCCCATGTAAATAACATCACTCCCTCCCCCAGCCACCTCAAGCACACAGTTCCATCTCAATAGCATCCCTCCCTTCACCCCTAACATACATCCTAGTTAAATAACTACAACTCCCAGCATTGCTCTGCCTCTCCCTTCACTTACCTCTCCAGTCCTCATATACAGACATCAGCATTAGGCTCCTTCTCCTCTTCACGCCAGGTCCAATCCTGCACTGGTCACATGAAGGTGACATCATCCAGGTCATCCTATCACAGCCTGTTTTGCTGATCACATGACCTGTAATGTCACCACAGGTCCTTCAGCTCTTCCCAGTCTATTAGATTCAATTGTATTGCAGTTCTGTGTACGGCAATACAGTTGTATCTAACAGGCAGGCAGGACATTCGGGGCCTGGGACAAAACATTGTCCATATTGCCTCCTTTCCATCACATTATACACAGCAGTACCCATGGTTACTACCACCATGTAATCCAGCCAGCAGCGGTGGCCGTACTTGCACACTATAGGTAAAGGTGTTGGCCTATGCCACTTCCAGCCTTTCCCTATAGTGTGTAAGCACGGCCATCGCTGCTGGATTGCAGAGTGGTCAAAACCACGGATACGTGCTGTATATAATGTGATGGAAAGGAGCAATATGGAGAATCAGAATACATTAGTAAGGCCCTTGTATTAACTTTCTCTACATGATGAATGCCAATTGCTGAACCCCCTTTAACCCCTTTAGGTGTGCTACTCTTAATAGGGTTAGGCATAAATGTCTTGGTGTGTGCTATATATGATCTATGTATTAGTGGTTCATGTGCAGTATGTGACATATGCATCAGTGGCATGTGAGCCACGTATAAGTGTCTTGTGTGCCACATGTGTCCAATGAGTGATTGGGGTGCGCTGCGTGTGTCTTGTTTCTGACTGACTTAAGTGCAGGATATCCATATATATGTAAATTCTGCCAAAATGTATGTTTGTGCATTTTGCTGTGAATGTCTGCCATCATACTCCATCTTTAATATTTCTGCTATCACTGTAAGTGCTCATGAACATGACCGTTGGATGTTTTGCAGTCTGCAAATTGCGGATCTGCAAAACATGGATACCTGGTGTGTGCTTTCCACATTATGCGGAACAGAACAGCCGGCCTCTCTGAGAACAGTCCTATCCTTGTTTGTAATGCTGACAATAATAGGACATGTTCTATCATTTTGCAGAACGGCCATGCGGACATACAGACACAGAATGCACACTGAGTATTTTTTTTTTTTAAATGCAGCCCCATTGAAGTGAAGTGATTGGTACAGACATGAAAAAAAAGTCAGTGTGCAGGAGCCCTAAGGTCGGCCCCCCAGAATCAGTGACACTGGTCGGCCCTAAGTATCCCAGTCCGACACTTCGCGGAGGCACTGCAACACTAGAGTGAGCCGAGCCCCGGTCTTCTTCCTGCAGAGCAGTACCCACTTCCAACCCTGAGCCCAGCTGGCCAGAACACTGATCCTGAGTCTGCAGAACTGTATCACAGAAAAAAAATGCACCAAACGGATATGCCACTGACTATACTGGCTAGTCATAAATGCAGATATTAAAAGCTGAGACTTTTGCCATATTATTCCTGTCAGGAAAATATCGTAGCCCATCATGCACCACGTCACGGTCTCTCAGCATGGCAAAGGATCCTACCACTACGCTAACTATGGTGTGAACAAGGTCTGAAGGTGATGTAATCCAGCTCACAGCCAAGCTTCCACACAACCGCCTAGCAGGACAACCAGATGCAATGTGAACAAAGCCAGACTGTAAGCCACACCCATATCAGACTGTGTGATGGAGGCTACCAGGTGCAAAAGAGTGTTTAAATGCCAGGTAAAGGCACATTCAATACATATGGAACAAGATCACAGAAATATAGTGGCCAATATGGGGGAACCGCTCAGACCCCAAACACTGTAGCGTGTTTCTTATTGGGGAAGCAGTCCCACCGCATGTGGACCGCAGCAAACGACCATCCCCAGGAAAAAATGCATACAATGGAGGATGCCGGCGCGGTCCACATGCACCACAAAGGCATCCTACACAAAATGGAGCATTGAACTGTAAGGCCCCTTTCACACGGGCGAGATTTCCACGCGAGTGCAATGCGTGAGGTGAACGCATTGCACCCGCACTGAATCCTGACCCATTCATTTCAATGGATCTGTGTACATGAGCGTTGTTTTTCACGCATCAGTTCTGCGTTGCGTGAATATCGCAGCATGTTCTATAATCTGCGTTTTTCACGCAGCCCTGGCCCCATAGAAGTGAATGGGGCTGCGTGAAAAACGCATTGCATCCGCAAGCAAGTGCGGGTGCGATGCGTTTTTTCACTGATGGTTGCTAAGGCCTCATGCACACGACCGTTGTGTGCATCCGTGGCCGTTGTGCCGTTTTCCGTTTTTTTTCGCGGACCCATTGACTTTCAATGGGTCCGTGGAAAAATCTGAAAATGCACCGTTTTGCAGCCGAGACCGTGATCCGTGTATCCTGTCCATCAAAAAAATACGACCTGTCCTATTTTTTTGACGGACAACGGTTCACGGACCCATTCAAGTCAATGGGTCCGTGAAAGAACACGGATGCACACAAGATTGGCATCCGTGTCCGTGATCCGTGGCCGTAGGTTACTTTCATACAGACAGATCCAAAGATTAGGGATGAGCGAACCCAAACTGTATAGTTCGGGTTCGTACCGAATTTTGGGGTGTCCGTGACACGGACCCGAACCCGAACATTTTCGTAAAAGTCCGGGTTCGAGTTCGGTGTTCGGCGCATTCTTGGCGCTTTTTGAAAGGCTGCAAAGCAGCCAATCAACAAGCATCATACTACTTGGCCCAAGAGGCCATCACAGCCATGCCTACTATTGGCATGGCTGTGATTGGCCAGTGCACCATGTGACCCAGCCTCTATTTAAGCTGGAGTCACGTAGCGCCGCACGTCACTCTGCTATGATCAGTATAGGGAGAGGTTGCAGCTGCGACGTTAGGGCGAGATTAGGCAGATTAACTCCTCCAAAAGACTTCATTCTGTGATCGATCTGCAGCTGTGGATCATTGAAGTGCTATTATTGACTTGCTCACTTTTTTGAGGCTGCCCAGAGCGTTTTTAGATCACTTTTTTTCTGGGGTGATCGGCGGCCAAAATGTGACTTGTGGTGCGCCAGCACGAGCTATCACCAAGTGTATTTAACCATCGATAGTGTGGTTATTTTGTGCTATATCCTACATCAGCTGCAGGCTGAGCCTGTGTCACCGAAGTGCATTTAACCATCAACAGTCTGGTTATTTTTTGGCCATATACTACATCAGCTGCAGGCTGAGCCTGTTTCACCCAAGTGCATTTAACCATCAACAGTCTGATTATTTTTTGGCCATATACTACATCAGCTGCAGGCTGAGCCTGTGTCACCGAAGTGCATTTAACCATCAACAGTCTGGTTATTTTTTGGCCATATATTACATCAGGGGCAAGTTGAGCCTGTCACCCAGCGCCTAAAAAATAGACCTGACATTTCTATTCAACCAAATCTGCACAGTTTTAGCTGGTCAAGTTATTTGTAGTGACCGTCAAAGCAGACTTTTTGTTCTGGGTTGAAAAAGCATTCCCAAATTTGCCATTCTGAAAATAACTAGTTTGTGGTATTTCAGGCCTACTTGAAATCTATCCCAAAAAGAAAATCTTACATTGAAGTTATTGATAGTATCATTCAGAAAAACCCAAGACACACGCTAGCGTGCTGATAGAAGTGTCATTCTGTGATTAAACCTATAACTGTCACACAGCGCAAAAAAAAACAGGTCTCACATCTCTATTCAACCAAATCTGCACAGTTTTAGCTGGTCAAGTTATTTGTAGTGACCGTCAAAGCAGACTTTTTGTTCTGGGTTGAAAAAGCATTCCCAAATTTGCCATTCTGAAAATAACTAGTTTGTGGTATTTCAGGCCTACTTGAAATCTATCCCAAAAAGAAAATCTTACATTGAAGTTATTGATAGTATCATTCAGAAAAACCTAAGACACACGCTAGCGTGCTGATAGAAGTGTCATTCTGTGATTAAAGCTATAACTGTCACACAGCGCAAAAAAAAACAGGTCTCACATCTCTATTCAACCAAATCTGCACAGTTTTAGCTGGTCAAGTTATTTGTAGTGACCGTCAAAGCAGACTTTTTGTTCTGGGTTGAAAAAGCATTCCCAAATTTGCCATTCTGAAAATAACTAGTTTGTGGTATTTCAGGCCTACTTGAAATCTATCCCAAAAAGAAAATCTTACATTGAAGTTATTGATAGTATCATTCAGAAAAACCTAAGACACACGCTAGCGTGCTGATAGAAGTGTCATTCTGTGATTAAACCTATAACTGTCACACAGCGCAAAAAAAAAACAGGTCTCACATCTCTATTCAACCAAATCTGCACAGTTTTAGCTGGTCAAGTTATTTGTAGTGACCGTCAAAGCAGACTTTTTGTTCCGGGTTAAAAAAGCATTCCCAAATTTGCCATTCTGAAAATAACTAGTTTGTGGTATTTCAGGCCTACTTGAAATCTATCCCAAAAAGAAAATCTTACATTGAAGTTATTGATAGTATCATTCAGAAAAACCTAAGACACACGCTAGCGTGCTGATAGAAGTGTCATTCTGTGATTAAACCTATAACTGTCACACAGCGCAAAAAAAAAACAGGTCTCACATCTCTATTCAACCAAATCTGCACAGTTTTAGCTGGTCAAGTTATTTGTAGTGACCGTAAAAGCAGACTTTTTGTTCTGGGTTGAAAAAGCATTCCCAAATTTGGCATTCTCAAAATTGTGGTGAACGGGAACAATGAGGAAAACATCTAATAAGGGACGCGGACGCGGACGTGGACATGGTCGTGGTGGTGTTAGTGGACCCTCTGGTGCTGGGAGAGGACGTGGCCGTTCTGCCACAGCCACACGTCCTAGTGAACCAACTACCTCAGGTCCCAGTAGCCAGCAGAATTTACAGCGATATTTGGTGGGGCCCAATGCCGTTCTAAGGATGGTAAGGCCTGAGCAGGTACAGGCATTAGTCAATTGGGTGGCCGACAGTGGATCCAGCACGTTCACATTATCTCCCACCCAGTCTTCTGCAGAAAGCCAAGCCCATCGGTCTGTCACATCACCCCCATGCATATCAGGAAAACTGTCTGAGCCTCAAGTTATGCAGCAGTCTCTTATGCTGTTTGAAGACTCTGCTGCCAGGGTTTCCCAAGGGCATCCACCTAGCCCTTCCCCAGGGGTGGAAGAGATAGAATGCACTAACGCACAACCACTTATTTTTCCTGATGATGAGGACATGGGAATACCACCTCACCACGTCTATGATGATGACGAAACACAGGTGCCAACTGCTGCGTCTTTCTGCAGTGTGCAGACTGAACAGGAGGTCAGGGATCAAGACTGGGTGGAAGACGATGCAGGGGACGATGAGGTCCTAGACCCCACATGGAATGAAGGTCGTGCCACTGACTTTCACAGTTCGGAGAAAGAGGCAGTGGTGAGACCGAGCCAACAGCGTAGCAAAAGAGGGAGCAGTGGGAAAAATCAGAACACCCGCCGCCAAGAGACTCCGCCTGCTACTGACCGCCGCCATCTGGGACCGAGCACCCCAAAGGCAGCTTCAAGGAGTTCCCTGGCATGGCACTTCTTCAAACAATGTGCTGACGACAAGACCCGAGTGGTTTGCACGCTGTGCCATCAGAGCCTGAAGCGAGGCATTAACGTTCTGAACCTTAGCACAACCTGCATGACGAGGCACCTGCATGCAAAGCATGAACTGCAGTGGAGTAAACACCTTAAAAACAAGGAAGTCACTCAGGCTCCCCCTGCTACATCTTCTGCTGCTGCTGCCTCGGCCTCTTCTGCTGCTGCTGCCGCCGCCTCTTCCTCCGCCTCTGGAGGAACGTTGGCACCTGCCGCCCAGCAAACATGGGATGTACCACCAACACCACCACCTGCGTCACCAAGCATCTCAACCATGTCACACGGCAGCGTTCAGCTCTCCATCTCACAAACATTTGAGAGAAAGCGTAAATTCTCACCTAGCCACCCTCGATCCCTGGCCCTGAATGCCAGCATTTCTAAACTACTGGCCTATGAAATGCTGTCATTTAGGCTGGTGGACACACACAGCTTCAAACAGCTCATGTCACTTGCTGTCCCACAGTATGTTGTTCCCAGCCGCCACTACTTCTCTAAGAGAGCCGTGCCTTCCCTGCACAAACAAGTGTCCGATAAAATCAAGTGTGCACTGCGCAACGCCATCTGTGGCAAGGTCCACCTAACCACAGATACGTGGACCAGTAAGCACGGCCAGGGACGCTATATCTCCCTAACTGCACACTGGGTAAATGTAGTGGCGGCTGGGCCCCAGGCGGAGAGCTATTTGGCGCACGTCCTTCCGCCGCCAAGGATCGCAGGGCAACATTCTTTGCCTCCTGTCTCCTCCTCCTCCTACTCAGCTTCCTCCTCCTCTTCTTCCACCTGCTCATCCAGTCAGCCACACACCTTCACCACCAACTTCAGCACAGCACGGGGTAAACGTCAGCAGGCCATTCTGAAACTCATATGTTTGGGGGACAGGCCCCACACCGCACAGGAGTTGTGGCGGGGTATAGAACAACAGACCGACGAGTGGTTGCTGCCGGTGAGCCTCAAGCCCGGCCTGGTGGTGTGCGATAATGGGCGAAATCTCGTTGCAGCTCTGGGACTAGCCGGTTTGACGCACATCCCTTGCCTGGCGCATGTGCTGAATTTGGTGGTGCAGAAGTTCATTCGCAACTACCCCGACATGTCAGAGCTGCTGCATAAAGTGCGGGCCGTCTGTTCGCGCTTCCGGCGTTCACACCCTGTCGCTGCTCGCCTGTCTGCGCTACAGCGTAACTTCGGCCTTCCCGCTCACCGCCTCATATGCGACGTGCCCACCAGGTAGAACTCCACCTTGCATATGCTGGACAGACTGTGCGAGCAGCAGCAGGCCATAGTGGAGTTTCAGCTGCAGCACGCACGGGTCAGTCGCACTGTGGATCAGACCCACTTCACCACCAATGACTGGGCCTCCATGCGAGACCTGTGTGCCCTGTTGCGCTGTTTCGAGTACTCCACCAACATGGCCAGTGGCGATGACGCCGTTATCAGCGTTACAATACCACTTCTATGTCTCCTTGAGAAAACACTTAGGGCGATGATGGAAGAGGAGGTGGCCCAGGAGGAAGAGGAGGAAGAGGGGTCATTTTTAGCACTTTCAGGCCAGTCTCTTCAAAGTGACTCAGAGGGAGGTTTTTTGCAACACCAGAGGCCAGGTACAAATGTGGCCAGACAGGGCCCACTACTGGAGGACGAGGAGGACGAGGATGAGGAGGAGGTGGGGGAGGATGAGGATGAAGCATGTTCACAGCGGGGTGGCACCCAAAGCAGCTCGGGCCCATCACTGGTGCGTGGCTGGGGGGAAACACAGGACGATGACGATACGCCTCCCACAGAGGACAGCTTGTCCTTACCTCTGGGCAGCCTGGCACACATGAGCGACTACATGCTGCAGTGCCTGCGCAACGACAGCAGAGTTGCCCACATTTTAACGTGTGCAGACTACTGGGTTGCCACCCTGCTGGATCCCCGGTACAAAGACAATGTGCCCACCTTACTTCCTACACTGGAGCGTGATAGGAAGATGCGCGAGTACAAGCGCACGTTGGTAGACGCGCTACTGAGAGCATTCCCAAATGTCACAGGGGAACCAGTGGAAGCCCAAGGCGAAGGCAGAGGAGGAGCAAGAGGTTGCCAACGCAGCTGTGTCACGGCCAGCTCCTCTGAGGGCAGGGTTAGCATGGCAGAGATGTGGAAAAGTTTTGTCACCACGCCACAGCTAACTGCACCACCTCCTGATACGGAACGTGTTAGCAGGAGGCAACATTTCACTAACATGGTGGAAAAGTACCTGTGCACACCCCTCCACGTACTGACTGATGGTTCGGCCCCATTCAACTTCTGGGTCTCCAAATTGTCCACGTGGCCAGAGCTAGCCTTTTATGCCTTGGAGGTGCTGGCCTGCCCGGCAGCCAGCGTTTTGTCTGAACGTGTATTCAGCACGGCAGGGGGCGTCATTACAGACAAACGCAGCCGCCTGTCTACAGCCAATGTGCACAAGCTGACGTTCATAAAAATGAACCAGGCATGCATCCCACAGGACCTGTCCATCCCTTGTGCAGATTAGATATTAACTACCTCCCCTTAACAATATATTATTCTACTCCAGGACACTTCCTCATTCAATACTATTTTTAATTTCATTTTACCATTATATTGTGGGGCAACCCAAAGTTGAATGAACCTCTCCTCTGTCTGGGTGCCGGGGCCTAAATGTGTGACAGTGGCCTGTTCCAGTGGTGGGTGACGTGAAGCCTGATTCTCTGCTATGACATTAAGACAGATTCTGTGCTGACATAAGGCCAGATTCTCTGTTACGGGACCTCTCTCCTCTGCCTGGGTGCCTGGGCCTAAATGTGTGACAGTGGCCTGTTGCAGTGGTGGGTGACGTGATGCCTGATTCTCTGCTATGACATGAAGACAGATTCTGTGCTGACATAAGGCCAGATTCTCTGTTACAGGACCTCTCTCCTCTGTCTGGGTGCCGGGGCCTAAATGTGTGACAGTGGCCTGTTCCAGTGGTGGGTGACGTGAAGCTTGATTCTCTGCTATGACATGAAGTCAGATTCTGCGCTGACATAAGGCCAGAATCTCTGTTACGGGACCGCTCTCCTCTGTCTGGGTGCCGGGGCCTAAATGTGTGACAGTGGCCTGTTCCAGTGGTGGGTGACGTGAAGCCTGATTCTCTGCTATGACATGAATACAGATTCTGCGCTGACATAAGGCCAGATTCTCTGTTACGGGACCTCTCTCCTCTGCCTGGGTGCCTGGGCCTAAATGTGTGACAGTGGCCTGTTGCAGTGGTGGGTGACGTGATGCCTGATTCTCTGCTATGACATGAAGACAGATTCTGTGCTGACATAAGGCCAGATTCTCTGTTACAGGACCTCTCTTCTCTGTCTGGGTGCCGGGGCCTAAATGTGTGACAGTGGCCTGTTCCAGTGGTGGGTGACGTGAAGCCTGATTCTCTGCTATGACGTGAATACAGATTCTGGGCTGACATAAGGCCAGATTCTCTGTTACGGGGCCTCTCTCCTCTGCCTGGGTGCCTGGGCCTAAATGTGTGACAGTGGCCTGTTCCAGTGGTGGGTGACGTGAAGCCTGATTCTCTGCTATGACATGAATACAGATTCTGCGCTGACATAAGGCCAGATTCTCTGTTACGGGACCTCTCTCCTCTGCCTGGGTGCCTGGGCCTAAATGTGTGACAGTGGCCTGTTCCAGTGGTGGCTGACGTGAAGCCTGATTCTCTGCTATGACATGAAGACAGATTCTGCGCTGACATAAGGCCAGATTCTCTGTTACGGGACCGCTCTCCTCTGTCTGGGTGCCGGGGCCTAAATGTGTGACAGTGGCCTGTTCCAGTGGTGGGTGACGTGAAGCCTGATTCTCTGCTATGACATGAATACAGATTCTGGGCTGACATAAGGCCAGATTCTCTGTTACGGGGCCTCTCTCCTCTGCCTGGGTGCCTGGGCCTAAATGTGTGACAGTGGCCTGTTTCAGTGGTGGGTGACGTGAAGCCTGATTCTCTGCTATGACATTAAGACAGATTCTGTGCTGACATAAGGCCAGATTCTCTGTTACGGGACCTCTCTCCTCTGCCTGGGTGCCTGGGCCTAAATGTGTGACAGTAGCCTGTTCCAGTGGTGGGTGACGTGATGCCTGATTCTCTGCTATGACATGAAGACAGATTCTGTGCTGACATAAGGCCAGATTCTCTGTTACAGGACCTCTCTCCTCTGTCTGGGTGCCTGGGCCTAAATGTGTGACAGTGGCCTGTTCCAGTGGTGGGTGACGTGAAGCTTGATTCTCTGCTATGACATGAAGACAGATTCTGCGCTGACATAAGGCCAGATTCTCTGTTACGGGACCGCTCTCCTCTGTCTGGGTGCCGGGGCCTAAATGTGTGACAGTGGCCTGTTCCAGTGGTGGGTGACGTGAAGCCTGATTCTCTGCTATGACATGAATACAGATTCTGGGCTGACATAAGGCCAGATTCTCTGTTACTTGACCTCTCTCCTCTGCCTGGGTGCCTGGGCCTAAATGTGTGACAGTGGCCTGTTCCAGTGGTGGGTGACGTGAAGCCTGATTCTCTGCTATGACATTAAGACATATTCTGTGCTGACATAAGGCCAGATTCTCTGTTACGGGACCTCTCTCCTCTGCCTGGGTGCCTGGGCCTAAATGTGTGACAGTGGCCTGTTGCAGTGGTGGGTGACGTGATGCCTGATTCTCTGCTATGACATGAAGACAGATTCTGTGCTGACATAAGGCCAGATTCTCTGTTACAGGACCTCTCTCCTCTGTCTGGGTGCCGGGGCCTAAATGTGTGACAGTGGCCTGCTTCAGTGGTGGGTGACGTGAAGCTTGATTCTCTGCTATGACATGAAGACAGATTCTGCGCTGACATAAGGCCAGATTCTCTGTTACGGGACCGCTCTCCTCTGTCTGGGTGCCGGGGCCTAAATGTGTGACAGTGGCCTGTTCCAGTGGTGGGTGACGTGAAGCCTGATTCTCTGCTATGACATGAAGACTGATTCTGCGCTGACATGAAGCCAGATTCTCTGCTATGGCATGAAGAGACTGATTCTCTGCTGACATGAAGCCAGATTCTTTGCTATGGCATGAAGAGACTGATTCTCTGCTGACGTGAAGCCAGATTCTCTGCTATGGGACCTCTGTCCAATTGATATTGGTTCATTTTTATTTTTTTTATTTTAATTTTAATTCATTTCCCTATCCACATTTGTTTGCAGGGGATTTACCTACATGTTGCTGCCTTTTGCAGCCCTCTAGCTCTTTCCTGGGCTGTTTTACAGCCTTTTTAGTGCCCAAAAGTTCGGGTCCCCATTGACTTCAATGGGGTTCGGGTCGAAGTTCGGGTCGGGTTCGGATCCCGAACCCGAACATTTCCGGGAAGTTCGGCCGAACTTCTCGAACCCGAACATCCAGGTGTTCGCTCAACTCTACCAAAGATCCGTCTGCATAAAAGCTTTTTCAGATCTAAGTTTTCACTTTGTGAAAACTCAGATCCGACAGTATATTCTAACACAGAAGCGTTCCCATGGTGATGGGGACGCTTATAGTTAGAATACGCTACAAACTGTGTACAAGACTGCCCCCTGCTGCCTGGCAGCACCTGATCTCTTACAGGGGGCCGTGATCAGCACAATTAACCCCTTCAGGTGCGGCACCTGAAGGGGTTAATTGTACTATCATATCCCCCTGTAAGAGATCAGGGCTGCCAGGCAGCAGGGGACAGACCCCCCCCCCTCCCCAGTTTGAAAATCATTGGTGGCCAGTGCGCCCCCCCCCCCCTCTATTGTAATAATAGGTTGGTGGCCAGTGCGGCCCCCCTCCCTCTATTGTAATAATTCGATGGTGGCACAGTGTGCGCCCCCCCCTCCCTCCCTCTATTGTAATTATTCGTTGGTGGCACAGTGTACACCCCCCATCGGCCCCCCTCCCTCTATAGCATTAACAACATTGGTGGCCAGTGTGCGGCCTCCCATCTCCCCCCCCCATCATTGGTGGCAGCGGAGTTCCGATCGGAGTCCCAGTTTAATCGCTAGGGCTCCGATCGGTAACCATGGCAACCAGGACGCTACTACAGTCCTGGTTGCCATGGTTACTTAGCAATAGTACAATAGTAGAAGATTCATACTTACCTGCTGCTGGCTGCTGCGATGTTCGTGTCTGGGCGGGAGCTCCACCTACTGGTAAGTGACAGGTCTGTGCGGCGCATTGCTAAATGAACTGTCACTTACCAGTAGGAGGAGCTCCCGGCCGGACACAGACATCGCAGCTCCCAGGTAAGTATGAATCTTTTACTATTGTACTATTGCTAGTAACCCGCTGCCACCAATGATCGGGGGGGGGGATGGGAGGCCGCACACTGGCCACCAATGTTGTTAATGCTATAGAGGGAGGGGGGGCCGATGGGGGGCGTACACTGTGCCACCAACGATTTATTACAATAGAGGGAGGAAGGGGGGGGGGGCGCACACTGTGCCACCAACGAATTATTACAATAGAGGGAGGGGGGGGCCGCACTGGCCACCAACCTATTATTACAATAGAGGGGGGGGGCCGCACTGGCCACCAATGATATTCAAACTGGGGAGGGGGGGGGTCTGCCCCCTGCTGCCTGGCAGCCCTGATCTCTTACAGGGGGATATGATAGTACAATTAACCCCTTCAGGTGCAGCACCTGAGGGGTTAATTGTGCTGATCACGGCCCCCTGTAAGAGATCGGATGCTGCTAGGCAGCAGGGGGCAGTCATGTACACAGTTTGTAGTATATTCTAACTAGAAGCGTCCCCATCACCATGGGAACGCCTCTGTCTTAGAATATACTGTCGGAAATGAGGTTTCACGATCTAACTCATATCCGACAGTATATTCTAACATAGAGGCGTTCCCATGGTGATGGGGACGCTTCAAGTTAAAATATACCATCGGATTGGAGAAAACTCCGATCCGATGGTATAAAAGGGACTCCAGACTTTACATTGAAAGTCAATGGGGACGGATCCGTTTGAAATGGCACCATATTGTGTCAACGTCAAACGGATCCGTCCCCATTGACTTGCATTGTAATTCAGGACGTATCCGTTTGGCTCCGCACGGCCAGGCGGACACCAAAACGACTTTTTTTTCATGTCCGTGGATCCTCCAAAAATCAAGGAAGACCCACGGACGAAAAAACGGTCACGGATCACAAACCTACGGACCCCGTTTTTGCGGACCGTGAAAAAAAACGTCCGTGTGCATGAGGTCAGGATTCCGTGCGGATGCAATGCGTTTACCTCCCGCAACGCATCCGCGCGGAAAACTAGCTCGTGTGAAAGGGGCCTAAGTATTTCCAATAATTCACTGTAAGCTATATTATATACAGTATATTCCTTGTTTTATGTGAGTAAGGCCTCTTTCACACGAGCGTGTCCGGATAAGGTCCGGATGCGTTGCGGCAAACCCGCGCGAGTAGGTATGCAATTGCAGTCAGTTTTGACTGCGATTGCGTTCCGTTGTTCAGTTTTTATTGCGCGGGTGCAATGCGTTTTGCACGCGCGTGATAAAAAACTGAATGTAGTACCCAGACCCGAACTTCTTCACAGAAGTTCAGGTTTGGGTTCAAGGTTGTGCAGATTGTATTATTTTCCCTTATGACATGGTTATAAGGGAAAATAATAGAATTCTGAATACAGAATGCTAAGTAAAATAGGGCTGGAGGGGTTAAAAAAAATAAAAAAATAATTTAACTCACCTTAATCCACTTGTTCGCGCAGCCGGCATCTCTTCTGTCTTCATCTGTGAGGAATAGGACCTTTGATGACATCACTGCATTCATCACATGGTCCATCACATGATCCATCACCACGGGTCCCCATCCCGATAGTCTCCTAGCAACCGTGCGTGAAAATCGCACCGCATCCGCACTTGCTTGCGGATGCTTGCGATTTTCACGCAGCCCTATTCACTTCTATGGGGCCTGCGTTGCGTGAAAAACGCACAAAATAGAGCTTGCTGCGATTTTCACGCAACACACAAGTGATGTGTGAAAATCACCGCTCATGTGCACAGCCCCATAGAAATGAATGGGTCCGGATTCAGTGTGGGTGCAATGCGTTCAACTCACGCATTGCAAACGCGCGGAAAACTCACCCGTGTGAAAGGGGTCTAAGGGTGCTGGGTGGTTGGAGAAAAGGGGGGAGGGAGTGGGGATGGAGGGGTACAGTACTATCTGCACATTGAAAAAAAAAAGAAAAGGAATCTGCAAAGTTGGTAAGGCTGATTAGTCAGCCTGCATTTGTGGGAGGGGCGGAGGCTCTTCATATACGAGCCACAGCCTCACTCACAGGCGTGGGTTCTCACTTAGGTGCACAGCTGCTGGTGGGTGTCATTAGCAAACTAGCTTCTCTGGTGGTAGGAGTCTTTCTTTGCAGCATGGAGCTTGTTATTGTGCTCTCTGCTACCGTAGCATGCACGCACCATACTACGTAAGTAGGTTGGGCCGGGGCCGTCTCCTGGCCGGTCGGAACCGACTTTGCTAGCGAACGGGAGGCTTCGCCTCAGAATCTGCTACCTCAGGTTTGCTCGTTGGGGCTAAATACTTCTATTTCTTTTCAACTTTGTTTGTTAGTAATAGGAGTTAGTTCCTATAAGGCCTCATGCACATGACCGTTGTGTGCATCCGTGGCCGTTGTGCCATTTTCCGTTTTTTTTGCGGACCCATTGACTTTCAATAGGTCAGTGGAAAAATCGGAAAATGCACCGTTTTGCAGCCGCATCCGTGATCCGTGTTTCCTGTCCGTCCAAAAAATAGGACCTGTACTATTTTTTTGACGGACAACGGTTCACGGACCCATTCAAGTCAATGGGTCCGTGAAAAAACATGGATGCACACAAGATTGGCATCCGCGTCCGTGGCCGTAGGCTACTTTCACACAGACGGATCCGCTGATCCGTCTGCATAAAAGCTTTTTCAGAGCTGAGTTTTCACTCCGTGAAAACTCAGACCCGACAGTATATTCTAACACAGAGGCGTTCCCATAGTGATGGGGACGCTTCTAGTTAGAATATACTTTGAACTGTGTACATGAATGCTGCCTGGCAGCAACCGATCTTTTACAGGGGGCTGTGATCCGCACAATTAACCCCTCAGGTGCTGCACCTGAGGGGTTAATTGTGCGTATCATAGCCCACTGTAAGAGATCATGTGCTGCCAGGCAGGAGGCGGCACCCCCCCTCCCTCCCCAGTTTTAAATTCATTGGTGGCCAGTGGGCCCCCCCTCCCTGCCTTGTATTTAACACATTGGTGGCCAGTGCGGCCGGCCCCCCTCCCTCCCCTGTAGTTAACACATTGATGGCCAGTGCGGCCGCCCCCCCTCCCTCCCCTGTAGTTAACACATTGGTGGCCAGTGTGGCTGGCCCCCCCTCCCTCCCCTGTAGTTCTGTAGATTCATTAGTGGCCCCTCCCTCCCCCTCCTAATTAAAATCTCCCCCCCCCTATCATTGGTGGCAGCGGAGAGTACCGATCGCAGTCCCAGTTTAATCGCTCCGATCGGTAAACATGGCAACCAGGACGCTACTGCAGTCCTGGTTGCCATAGTTACTTAGCAATTGCGCCGCACAGACCTTTCACTTACCAGTAGAAGGAGTGCCTGGCTGGTCACAGACATCGCAGCTCACAGGTAAGTATAATGCTTCTAAAAATTGCTAAGTAACCATCGCAACCAGGACTGCAGTAGCGTCCTGGTAGCCATGGTTACCGATCGGAGCCCCAGCGATTAAACTGGGACTCCGATCGGTACTCTCCGCTGCCACCAATGATAGGGGGGGAGATTTTAATTAGAAGGGGGGGGGCCACTAGCCACCAATGAATCTACAGTACTACAGGGGAGGGAGGGGGGGCCAGCCGCACTGGCCACCAATGTGTTAACTACAGGGGAGGGAGGGGGGGCCGGCCGCACTGGCCACCAATGTGTTAACTACAGGGGAGGGAGGGGGGGCCGGCCGCACTGGCCACCAATGTGTTAAATACAAGGAAGGGAGGGAGGGGGGCCGCACAGGCCACCAATGAGTTAAATACAAGGGAGGGAGGGGGGGCCGCACTGGCCACCAATGAGTTAAATACAGGGGGGGGGAGGTGGGGTGCTGCCCCCTGCTGCCAGGCAGCAGGGGGCAGTCATGTGCACAGTTCTTTTAGTATATTCTAACCTGAAGCGTCCCCATCACCATGGGAACACCTCTGTGTTAGAATATACTGTCGGATCTGAGTTTCACGATCTATCTCAAATCCGATGGCATATTCTAACATAGAGGCGTTCCCATGGTGATGGGGATGCTTCAAGTTAAAATATACCATCGGAGAAAACTCTGATCCGATGGTATAAAAGGGACTCCTGACTTTACATTGTAAGTCACATTGTAAGCACTTCTTTTCTTGTAAAAGAACATCTGGAGGCACATACTCTCTGGTATAATAAAACCAACAAAAAACCCTAGAGCACAGTATTATATAAATTTTGTGCAAATTTTGAGAGAACATAGCTGTCACGGATGGTGTACAGGAAACAAGACAATACCATATAAACAATGTCTCTCTGGATCCACAACTAAGGAACAAAGGGAGACCCCTGCAATAGACCTGCCGCTCTCCCTCACTGCTCAGCCTATGCGAACACCCCAAAGGTGGATGGGCGCATATCCACGTTCCTAGGCTATCTATTACCTGAAGACCCTACAATAGTGAGGGGACACGACCACCGGCTCCCTACACTGACACGGAGGGAGACAGGGTCACCTGGATCCAGAAAAGAGAAAATCATAAATACATAAACAGCACTTAACTTGCAGACGACTGACGACTGAGGACTGGGAACTGGGAAGTGGGAACAGCATGCACACACACTCCAGGAAGTTGTATCAGCAGCACACTACTGCATTATGGGGAGGAATTTAAAGGGCAGCAATCAGTCCGACTGCATGACAGCTGAGAGACTAACGAGATGAGAAACTAAACCAAAACAAAGAAATTCAAGGAGGAGGATCTGAAAAGCTCCTGTGAGTGCTTCTCAGCTGTCTGGCTGTGACAGTACCCCTCCCTCTAGGAGTGGACTCCGGACACTTAGAGCCCACCTTCTCAGGATGGGACCTATGGAAAGCCCTGATGAGACGAGAGGCCTTAATGTCCGTCACTGGGACCCACATCCTCTCCTCAGGACCATAACCCTCCCAATGAACGAGGTACTGGAGGGAACCGCGGACAAGACGAGAATCCACAATCCTAGAGACCTGAAATTCAAGATTTCCATCAACCATAATCGGAGGAGGAGGCAAAGGCGATGGTACAATAGGTTGAACATAAGGTTTCAATAAGGACTTATGAAAAACATTATGGATCTTCCAAGTCTGAGGAAGATCAAGACGGTAGGCAACAGGATTGATGACAGACAGGATCTTGTAAGGCCCAATAAACCTAGGACCTAACTTCCAGGAGGGAACCTTCAATTTGATATTCTTGGTAGACAACCACACCAGATCACCAACATTCAGGTCCGGACCAGGCACACGTCTCTTATCCGCCACACGCTTATATCTCTCACTCATGCTCTTTAGATTATCCTGAATCTTTTGCCAAATAGATGACAAAGACGAGGAGAATCTGTCCTCATCAGGCAAACCAGAAGAGCCCTCTCCCGAGAAAGTCCCAAACTGCGGATGAAACCCATATGCACCAAAAAATGGTGACTTATCAGAGGACTCCTGACGACGGTTATTTAAAGCAAACTCAGCAAGGGACAAAAAAGAACACCAATCCTCCTGATTCTCCGCCACAAAAAAGCGCAGATATGTCTCCAGATTCTGATTGACGCGCTCTGTCTGGCCATTCGACTGCGGATGGAAAGCAGAAGAGAATGACAACCGAACCCCCAAGCGAGAACAGAAAGCCTTCCAGAATCTGGACACAAACTGCGTGCCCCTATCAGAGACTATGTCTGAAGGAATCCCATGCAATTTGACAATGTGGTCAATAAATGCCTGCGCCAGCGTCTTAGCATTGGGCAAACCAGGAAAAGGGATAAAATGCACCATTTTGCTAAAACGGTCCACCACCACCAGAATCACAGACTTCCCCGAGGAACGAGGCAAGTCCGTTATGAAGTCCATGGACAGATGTGTCCAAGGTCGGTAATGAATGGGCAAAGGAAGGAGAGGACCTGATGGCCGTGAATGAGGGACCTTGGCACGAGCGCAAGTCTCGCAAGCTGCCACAAAACCCTCAACCGACTTACGAAGCGCAGGCCACCAGAATCTCCGAGCAATGAGATCCAGTGTGGCTCTTGCCCCCGGGTGCCCAGCAAGGACCGTATCGTGGTGTTCTTTAAAAATCTTGTGTCTCAAAGCGAGAGGCACAAACAACCTCCCAGGAGGACAAAAATCAGGAGCTTCTGACTGGGCTGCCTGCACCTCTGCCTCCAATTCAGGAAAAAGAGCAGAGACCACCACACCTTCAGCCAAAATGGGACCCGAGTCTTCAAAATTCCCACCTCCCGGAAAACAACGTGACAGGGCATCTGCCTTCACATTCTTAACCCCAGGGCGGAACGTAACAACAAAATTAAACCTTGAAAAGAACAAAGACCATCTGGCCTGTCTCGGGTTCAGACGCTTGGCTGACTCCAAGTAGGCCAGATTTTTATGGTCAGTAAACACGGTAATAGGGTGTCTGGCTCCCTCTAGCCAATGGCGCCATTCCTCAAAAGCCAACTTGATGGCCAACAATTCCCTATCTCCCACATCATAATTTCTCTCTGCGGAGGAGAGTTTCTTTGAGAAAAAGGCACACGGTTGCCATTTGGCAGGAGAGGAACCCTGAGACAAGACCGCACCCACCCCTACCCCAGAAGCATCAACCTCAACTATGAAGGGTAACGAAATATCAGGTTGTACTAGGATGGGAGCGGAAGCAAAACTCTCCTTGATATTAGAAAAGGCCTTACACGCCTCTACCGACCAGGAAGAAAAATCTACCCCCTTTCTGGTCATATCAGTGAGTGGTTTAACAACAGAGGAATAATTCAAAATAAATTTCCTGTAATAATTAGCAAAGCCCAAAAAACGCATCAGCGCCTTCTGATTCTCAGGAAGCTCCCACTCAAGCACAGCGCGGACCTTCTCGGGGTCCATGCGAAAACCAGAAGCGGAGACAAGAAACCCCAGAAATTGGATCTCTGGAACCGCAAACACACATTTTTCCAGTTTCGCGTATAATTTATTCTCCCGCAGGATGAGCAAGACCTGACGTAAGTGTTCCTTATGAGTCTTGAAATCAGGAGAAAAAATCAAAATGTCATCCAAATACACTAATACAAATTTTCCCATTAAATGATAAAAAATGCTGTTGACGAAATGCTGAAAAACGGCTGGGGCATTCATCAAACCAAAAGGCATAACCAAATTCTCAAAATGGCCCTCAGGGGTATTGAAAGCCGTCTTCCATTCGTCTCCTTCTCTGACCCTAACCAGGTTGTATGCCCCTCTTAGGTCTAATTTGGAAAAGACTTTAGCCCCAACAACCTGGTTAAACAGGTCCGGGATCAGAGGAAGCGGATAAGGATCACGAATAGTGATACTGTTCAGCTCCCTGAAATCCAGACAAGGTCTTAAAGAACCATCTTTTTTCTTAACAAAGAAAAAACCAGCGGCAACAGGTGACTTCGAGGGTCGTATGTGTCCTTTTCTCAGACTCTCAGAGATATAAGCACGCATAGCGACCCTCTCAGGTTGGGAGAGATTGTATAAACGAGATTTAGGCAGCTTGGCGCCTGGGATGAGATTAATAGGGCAATCATACTCCCTGTGCGGAGGTAAACCCTGAACTCCACTCTCAGAGAAGACATCCAAAAATTCAGAGAGGAAAGGTGGTACAGTCTTAGTAGAAACCTCAGAAACAGATGTTATGAGGCAATTCTCTCTGCAAAAGTTACTCCAACCATTTATTTGCCTCGCTTGCCAATCAATGGTGGGGTTATGTTTAGTGAGCCAGGGTAGCCCCAACACTAGAGGAGTAGGCAAACCGCTAAGGACGAAACATGACACATCCTCAACATGAGCATCACTCACAATTAAACGGATATTGTGAACTATGCCCTTTAATGATTTCTGAGAAAGTGGAGCTGAATCAATAGCAAAAACAGGAATATCTTTTCCCAAAGTGCATACCTGGAAACCATGAGTTATTGCAAATTGATTATCAATGAGGTTGACAGCTGCTCCACTATCCACAAAAATCTCACAAAAAATGCTCTTGCTCTCTAGCGCCACCCTAGCAGGCAGGACAAAACGGGAACTACAAGCAAACGGGAAACCTTCAATTTCCGCCTCAACCCTGCCAATAGTAACAGACGGAACATTTTTAAAAGATTTTTTCCTTTTTGTCTCTTTATTACTCCCAGAAAACGGCCTGAATCTCCTAGAGGGACAAACATTTGCCAGATGATTTATACCTCCACAACAAAAACAAACCCTCCCCTGCGGGCTGAATCTTCTATTGTCAGAGGCAATCAACCCCAGCTGCATGGGCTCCTGCTCAGAAGGGGCTGACAGCGACTGAGACCCCTGTGCACAGAATGAGACTGCTGCACTGTCCCGGGACTGAGTATGACAGGAAGGAGAGATCTCTCCTCTCTCTCTAAGACGCCTGTCAATACGAACAGCCTGAGACATAGCAGAATCCAAGGAGGTAGGTCTTTCATGAAAGGCAAATGCATCTCTCAATCCCTCTGAAAGACCATAGCAAAATTGACTTCGGAGTGCAGCATCATTCCAACCCGTATCTGCTGCCCATCTCCGAAATTCTGAGCAGTATATCTCTGCGGATTGTTTACCCTGGCATAACAGACGTAGTCTAGACTCAGCCAGAGCAATACGATCCGGATCATCATATATCTGACCCAGGGCTAAAAAGAATTCATCCACTGAACGGAGGGGCCGTGCCCCCTCCGGCAGCGAAAAGGCCCAGGACTGAGCGTTACCCCTGAGCAGCGATATAATGATCCCCACCCTCCGTTCTTCATCACCAGAAGAATGGGGAAGAAGGCGAAAATGGAGTTTGCAAGCCTCTCTAAAACGCACAAAATTCTCACTACCCCCGGAGAACGTATCTGGGAGCGAGATCTTAGGCTCAGCACAAACTCCATGAACGCAAGCTGAACCGGTCACTTGAAGCTGAGAAAAAGTCTTACGGAGATCAGCTACCTCTAAAGCAAGACCCTGAAAGCGTTCAGCCAAAAGTGAAACCGGATCCATGCTTGAGACGGTTTTGGCTACTGATAATGTCACGGATGGTGTACAGGAAACAAGACAATACCATATAAACAATGTCTCTCTGGATCCACAACTAAGGAACAAAGGGAGACCCCTGCAATAGACCTGCCGCTCTCCCTCACTGCTCAGCCTATGCGAACACCCCAAAGGTGGATGGGCGCATATCCACGTTCCTCGGCTATCTATTACCTGAAGACCCTACAATAGTGAGGGGACACGACCACCGGCTCCCTACACTGACACGGAGGGAGACAGGGTCACCTGGATCCAGAAAAGAGAAAATCATAAATACATAAACAGCACTTAACTTGCAGACGACCGACGACTGACGACTGAGGACTGGGAACTGGGAACAGCATGCACACACACTCCAGGAAGTTGTATCAGCAGCACACTACTGCATTATGGGGAGGAATTTAAAGGGCAGCAATCAGTCCGACTGCATGACAGCTGAGAGACTAACGAGATGAGAAACTAAACCAAAACAAAGAAATTCAAGGAGGAGGATCTGAAAAGCTCCTGTGAGCGCTTCTCAGCTGTCTGGCTGTGACAATAGCTTTGCCAAAGCCCTAGTTCCGAACCTTGACTCTGCTATGTATTCTATTTAATGTAAAACAATGCTTTTTAAGCAACCTTCCTTAAATTATTAACAAATTGGTTGAAGGGCACCTATTTAAACAAAAATGCAGCCTCCTCCAAAACCCCTTAGCTGCCCTTACCATCTCCATTATAGGTGCGTTTTCCACCATCAGAGGTAGAAAAAAGCTTTTACCAATTTGCTAATAATTTAGGGAAAGTAACAAAGAGAAATGACATGTAGAAATGGCATAAAACCCTACAAACTAAACATTACTGGACTTTATCAGTTATATTCTAGATAATAATAACTTACCTTTTCAACACACTTTTTTAATAGGAATCACCCGATGTTACTTTGTCCTTGAAGATGAATTAGCTTCTATTGATATGGTCTTCACCTATAGGATCCATCCATTACATGGACGGGGCCCAAGGTACTTAAACATAGCAATAATAAGTTTTGCATATGCTCTTCACCTATAGGACCCATCCATCTTATGGACTCCCCCCTAGGTCTTAAATATATCTCTAACAAGATATGATCTTCACCTATAGGACCAATCATTTTTTAGATTGGGCCCTAGGAACTTATGCATATCTCTAACAAGATGATGATCTAGTCGTTGCCTTTCGGATCCATCCTTCTTATGGATCAGACTCCTTGTACTCGAGCACTTATTTTCTTGTAAAAGAACATCTGGAGGCACATACTCTCTGGTATAATAAAACCAACAAAAAACCCTAGAGCACAGTATTATATAAATTTTGTGCAAATTTTGAGAGAACATAGATTTGCCAAAGCCCTAGTTCCGAACCTTGACCCTGCTATGTATTCTATTTAATGTAAAACAATGCTTTTTAAGCAACCTTCCTTAAATTATTAACAAATTGGTTAAAAGGCACCTATTTAAACAAAAATGCAGCCTCCTCCAAAACCCCTTAGCTGCCCTTACCATCTCCATTATAGGTGCGTTTTCCACCATCAGAGGTAGAAAAAAGCTTTTACCAATTTGCTAATAATTTAGGGAAAGTAACAAAGAGAAATGACATGTAGAAATGGCATAAAACCCAACAAACTAAACATTACTGGACTTTATCAGTTATATTCTAGATAATAATAACTTACCCTTTCAACGCACTTTTTGATAGGAATCACTCGATGTTACTTTGTCCTTGAAGATTAATTAGCTTCTATTGATATGGTCTTCACCTATAGGATCCATCCATTGTATGGACTGGGCCCAAGGTACTTAAACATAGCAATAATAAGATTTGCATATGCTCTTCACCTATAGGACCTATCCATCTTATAGACTCCCCCCTAGGTCTTAAATATATCTCTAACAAGATATGATCTTCACCTATAGGACCCATCATTTTTTAGATTGGGCCCTAGGAACTTATACATATCTCTAACAAGATGATAATCTAGTCGTTGCCTTTCGGATCCATCCTTCTTATGGATCAGACTCCTTGTACTCGAGCACTTCTTTTCTTGTAAAAGAACATCTGGAGGCACATACTCTCTGGTATAATAAAACCAACAAAAAACCCTAGAGCACAGTATTATATAAATTTTGTGCAAATTTTGAGAGAACATAGCTTTGCCAAAGCCCTAGTTCCGAACCTTGACCCTGCTATGTATTCTATTTAATGTAAAACAATGCTTTTTAAGCAACCTTCCTTAAATTATTAACAAATTGGTTGAAGGGCACCTATTTAAACAAAAATGCAGCCTCCTCCAAAACCCCTTAGCTGCCCTTACCATCTCCATTATAGGTGCGTTTTCCACCATCAGAGGTAGAAAAAAGCTTTTACCAATTTGCTAATAATTTAGGGAAAGTAACAAAGAGAAATGACATGTAGAAATGGCATAAAACCCTACAAACTAAACATTACTGGACTTTATCAGTTATATTCTAGATAATAATAACTTACCCTTTCAACGCACTTTTTGATAGGAATCACCCGATGTTACTTTGTCCTTGAAGATGAATTAGCTTCTATTGATATGGTCTTCACCTATAGGACCCATCCATCTTATGGACTCCCCCCTAGGTCTTAAATATATCTCTAACAAGATATGATCTTCACCTATAGGACCCATCATTTTTTAGATTGGGCCCTAGGAACTTATACATATCTCTAACAAGATGATGATCTAGTCGTTGCCTTTCGGATCCATCCTTCTTATGGATCAGACTCCTTGTACTCAAGCACTTCTTTTCTTGTAAAAGAACATCTGGAGGCACATACTCTCTGGTATAATAAAACCAACAAAAAACCCTAGAGCACAGTATTATATAAATTTTGTGCAAATTTTGAGAGAACATAGCTTTGCCAAAGCCCTAGTTCCGAACCTTGACCCTGCTATGTATTCTATTTAATGTAAAACAATGCTTTTTAAGCAACCTTCCTTAAATTATTAACAAATTGGTTGAAGGGCACCTATTTAAACAAAAATGCAGCCTCCTCCAAAACCCCTTAGCTGCCCTTACCATCTCCATTATAGGTGCGTTTTCCACCATCAGAGGTAGAAAAAAGCTTTTACCAATTTGCTAATAATTTAGGGAAAGTAACAAAGAGAAATTACATGTAGAAATGGCATGAAACCCTACAAACTAAACATTACTGGACTTTATCAGTTATATTCTAGATAATAATAACTTACCCTTTCAACGCACTTTTTGATAGGAATCACCCGATGTTACTTTGTCCTTGAAGATGAATTAGCTTCTATTGATATGCTCTTCACCTATAGGACCCATCCATCTTATGGACTCCCCCCTAGGTCTTAAATATATCTCTAACAAGATATGATCTTCACCTATAGGACCCATCATTTTTTAGATTGGGCCCTAGGAACTTATACATATCTCTAACAAGATGATGATCTAGTCGTTGCCTTTCGAATCCATCCTTCTTATGGATCAGACTCCTTGTACTCGAGCACTTCTTTTCTTGTAAAAGAACATCTGGAGGCACATACTCTCTGGTATAATAAAACCAACAAAAAACCCTAGAGCACAGTATTATATAAATTTTGTGCAAATTTTGAGAGAACATAGCTTTGCCAAAGCCCTAGTTCCGAACCTTGACCCTGCTATGTATTCTATTTAATGTAAAACAATTCTTTTTAAGCAACCTTCCTTAAATTATTAACAAATTGGTTAAAAGGCACCTATTTAAACAAAAATGCAGCCTCCTCTAAGACCCCTTAGCTGCCATTACCATCTCCATTATAGGTGCGTTTTCCACCATCAGAGGTAGAAAAAAGCTTTTACCAATTTGCTAATAATTTAGGTAAAGTAACAAAGAGAAATGACATGTAGAAATGGCATAAAACCCTACAAACTAAACATTACTGGACTTTATCAGTTATATTCTAGATAATAAAAACTTACCCTTTCAACGCACTTTTTGATAGGAATCACCCGATGTTACTTTGTCCTTGAAGATGAATTAGCTTCTATTGATATGGTCTTCACCTATAGGATCCATCCATTGCATGGACTGGGCCCAAGGTACTTAAACATAGCAATAATAAGATTTGCATATGCTCTTCACCTATAGGACCCATCCATCTTATGGACTCCCCCCTAGGTCTTAAATATATCTCTAACAAGATATGATCTTCACCTATAGGACCCATCATTTTTTTAGATTGGGCCCTAGGAACTTATGCATATCTCTAACAAGATGATGATCTAGTCGTTGCCTTTCGGATCCATCCTTCTTATGGATCAGACTCCTTGTACTCGAGCACTTCTTTTCTTGTAAAAGAACATCTGGAGGCACATACTCTCTGGTATAATAAAACCAACAAAAAACCCTAGAACACAGTATTATATAAATTTTGTGCAAATTTTGAGAGAATATAGCTTTGCCAAAGCCCTAGTTCCGAACCTTGACCCTGCTATGTATTCTATTTAATGTAAAACAATGCTTTTTAAGCAACCTTCCTTAAATGATTAACAAATTGGTTGAAGGGCACCTATTTAAACAAAAATGCAGCCTCCTCCAAAACCCCTTAGCTGCCCTTACCATCTCCATTATAGGTGCGTTTTCCACCATCAGAGGTAGAAAAAAGCTTTTACCAATTTGCTAATAATTTAGGGAAAGTAACAAAGAGAAATGACATGTAGAAATGGCATAAAACCCTACAAACTAAACATTACTGGACTTTATCAGTTATATTCTAGATAATAATAACTTACCCTTTCAACGCACTTTTTGATAGGAATCACCCGATGTTACTTTGTCCTTGAAGATGAATTAGCTTCTATTGATATGGTCTTCACCTATAGGATCCATCCATTGCATGGACTGGGCCCAAGGTACTTAAACATAGCAATGATAAGATTTGCATATGCTCTTCACCTATAGGACCCATCCATCTTATGGACTCCCCCCTAGGTCTTAAATATATCTCTAACAAGATATGATCTTCACCTATAGGACCCATCATTTTTTAGATTGGGCCCTAGGAACTTATGCATATCTCTAACAAGATGATGATCTAGTCGTTGCCTTTCTGATCCATCCTTCTTATGGATCAGACTCCTTGTACTCAAGCACTTCTTTTCTTGTAAAAGAACATCTGGAGGCACATACTCTCTGGTATAATAAAACCAACAAAAAACCCTAGAGCACAGTATTATATAAATTTTGTGCAAATTTTGAGAGAACATAGCTTTGCCAAAGCCCTAGTTCCGAACCTTGACCCTGCTATGTATTCTATTTAATGTAAAACAATGCTTTTTAAGCAACCTTCCTTAAATTATTAACAAATTGGTTGAAGGGCACCTATTTAAACAAAAATGCAGCCTCCTCCAAAACCCCTTAGCTGCCCTTACCATCTCCATTATAGGTGCGTTTTCCACCATCAGAGGTAGAAAAAAGCTTTTACCAATTTGCTAATAATTTAGGGAAAGTAACAAAGAGAAATGACATGTAGAAATGGCAAAAACCCTACAAACTAAACATTACTGGACTTTATCAGTTATATTCTAGATAATAATAACTTACCCTTTCAACGCACTTTTTGATAGGAATCACCCGATGTTACTTTGTCCTTGAAGATGAATTAGCTTCTATTGATATGGTCTTCACCTATAGGATCCATCCATTGCATGGACTGGGCCCAAGGTACTTAAACATAGCAATAATAAGATTTGCATATACTCCTCTTCACCTATAGGACCCATCCATCTTATGGACTCCCCCCTAGGTCTTAAATATATCTCTAACAAGATATGATCTTCACCTATAGGACCCATCATTTTTTAGATTGGGCCCTAGGAACTTATGCATATCTCTAACAAGATGATGATCTAGTCGTTGCCTTTCGGATCCATCCTTCTTATGGATCAGACTCCTTGTACTCGAGCACTTCTTTTCTTGTAAAAGAACATCTGGAGGCACATACTCTCTGGTATAATAAAACCAACAAAAAACCCTAGAACACAGTATTATATAAATTTTGTGCAAATTTTGAGAGAATATAGCTTTGCCAAAGCCCTAGTTCCGAACCTTGACCCTGCTATGTATTCTATTTAATGTAAAACAATGCTTTTTAAGCAACCTTCCTTAAATGATTAACAAATTGGTTGAAGGGCACCTATTTAAACAAAAATGCAGCCTCCTCCAAAACCCCTTAGCTGCCCTTACCATCTCCATTATAGGTGCGTTTTCCACCATCAGAGGTAGAAAAAAGCTTTTACCAATTTGCTAATAATTTAGGGAAAGTAACAAAGAGAAATGACATGTAGAAATGGCATAAAACCCTACAAACTAAACATTACTGGACTTTATCAGTTATATTCTAGATAATAATAACTTACCCTTTCAACGCACTTTTTGATAGGAATCACCCGATGTTACTTTGTCCTTGAAGATGAATTAGCTTCTATTGATATGGTCTTCACCTATAGGATCCATCCATTGCATGGACTGGGCCCAAGGTACTTAAACATAGCAATGATAAGATTTGCATATGCTCTTCACCTATAGGACCCATCCATCTTATGGACTCCCCCCTAGGTCTTAAATATATCTCTAACAAGATATGATCTTCACCTATAGGACCCATCATTTTTTAGATTGGGCCCTAGGAACTTATGCATATCTCTAACAAGATGATGATCTAGTCGTTGCCTTTCGGATCCATCCTTCTTATGGATCAGACTCCTTGTACTCAGGCACTTCTTTTCTTGTAAAAGAACATCTGGAGGCACATACTCTCTGGTATAATAAAACCAACAAAAAACCCTAGAGCACAGTATTATATAAATTTTGTGCAAATTTTGAGAGAACATAGCTTTGCCAAAGCCCTAGTTCCGAACCTTGACCCTGCTATGTATTCTATTTAATGTAAAACAATGCTTTTTAAGCAACCTTCCTTAAATTATTAACAAATTGGTTAAAGGGCACCTATTTAAACAAAAATGCAGCCTCCTCCAAAACCCCTTAGCTGCCCTTACCATCTCCATTATAGGTGCGTTTTCCACCATCAGAGGTAGAAAAAAGCTTTTACCAATTTGCTAATAATTTAGGGAAAGTAACAAAGAGAAATGACATGTAGAAATGGCAAAAACCCTACAAACTAAACATTACTGGACTTTATCAGTTATATTCTAGATAATAATAACTTACCCTTTCAACGCACTTTTTGATAGGAATCACCCGATGTTACTTTGTCCTTGAAGATGAATTAGCTTCTATTGATATGGTCTTCACCTATAGGATCCATCCATTGCATGGACTGGGCCCAAGGTACTTAAACATAGCAATAATAAGATTTGCATATGCTCCTCTTCACCTATAGGACCCATCCATCCTATGGACTCCCCCCTAGGTCTTAAATATATCTCTAACAAGATATGATCTTCACCTATAGGACCCATCATTTTTTAGATTGGGCCCTAGGAACTTATGCATATCTCTAACAAGATGATGATCTAGTCGTTGCCTTTCGGATCCATCCTTCTTATGGATCAGACTCCTTGTACTCAAGCACTTCTTTTCTTGTAAAAGAACATCTGGAGGCACATACTCTCTGGTATAATAAAACCAACAAAAAACCCTAGAGCACAGTATTATATAAATTTTGTGCAAATTTTGAGAGAACATAGCTTTGCCAAAGCCCTAGTTCCGAACCTTGACCCTGCTATGTATTCTATTTAATGTAAAACAATGCTTTTTAAGCAACCTTCCTTAAAAGATTAACAAATTGGTTGAAGGGCACCTATTTAAACAAAAATGCAGCCTCCTCCAAAACCCCTTAGCTGCCCTTACCATCTCCATTATAGGTGCGTTTTCCACCATCAGAGGTAGAAAAAAGCTTTTACCAATTTGCTAATAATTTAGGGAAAGTAACAAAGAGAAATGACATGTAGAAATGGCATAAAACCCTACAAACTAAACATTACTGGACTTTATCAGTTATATTCTAGATAATAATAACTTACCCTTTCAACGCACTTTTTGATAGGAATCACCCGATGTTACTTTGTCCTTGAAGATGAATTAGCTTCTATTGATATGGTCTTCACCTATAGGATCCATCCATTGCATGGACTGGGCCCAAGGTACTTAAACATAGCAATGATAAGATTTGCATATGCTCTTCACCTATAGGACCCATCCATCTTATGGACTCCCCCCTAGGTCTTAAATATATCTCTAACAAGATATGATCTTCACCTATAGGACCCATCATTTTTTAGATTGGGCCCTAGGAACTTATGCATATCTCTAACAAGATGATGATCTAGTCGTTGCCTTTCGGATCCATCCTTCTTATGGATCAGACTCCTTGTACTCGAGCACTTCTTTTCTTGTAAAAGAACATCTGGAGGCACATACTCTCTAGTATAATAAAACCAACAAAAAGCCCTAGAGCACAGTATTATATAAATTTTGTGCAAATTTTGAGAGAACATAGCTTTGCCAAAGCCCTAGTTCCGAACCTTGACTCTGCTATGTATTCTATTTAATGTAAAACAATGCTTTTTAAGCAACCTTCCTTAAATTATTAACAAATTGGTTGAAGGGCACCTATTTAAACAAAAATGCAGCCTCCTCCAAAACCCCTTAGCTGCCCTTACCATCTCCATTATAGGTGCGTTTTCCACCATCAGAGGTAGAAAAAAGCTTTTACCAATTTGCTAATAATTTAGGGAAAGTAACAAAGAGAAATGACATGTAGAAATGGCATAAAACCCTACAAACTAAACATTACTGGACTTTATCAGTTATATTCTAGATAATAATAACTTACCCTTCCAACGCACTTTTTGATAGGAATCACCCGATGTTACTTTGTCCTTGAAGATAAATTAGCTTCTATTGATATGGTCTTCACCTATAGGATCCATCCATTGCATGGACTGGGCCCAAGGTACTTAAACATAGCAATGATAAGATTTGCATATGCTCTTCACCTATAGGACCCATCCATCTTATGGACTCCCCCCTAGGTCTTAAATATATCTCTAACAAGATATGATCTTCACCTATAGGACCCATCATTTTTTAGATTGGGCCCTAGGAACTTATGCATATCTCTAACAAGATGATGATCTAGTCGTTGCCTTTCGGATCCATCCTTCTTATGGATCAGACTCCTTGTACTCAAGCACTTCTTTTCTTGTAAAAGAACATCTGGAGGCACATACTCTCTGGTATAATAAAACCAACAAAAAACCCTAGAGCACAGTATTATATAAATTTTGTGCAAATTTTGAGAGAACATAGCTTTGCCAAAGCCCTAGTTCCGAACCTTGACTCTGCTATGTATTCTATTTAATGTAAAACAATGCTTTTTAAGCAACCTTCCTTAAATTATTAACAAATTGGTTGAAGGGCACCTATTTAAACAAAAATGCAGCCTCCTCCAAAACCCCTTAGCTGCCCTTACCATCTCCATTATAGGTGCGTTTTACACCATCAGAGGTAGAAAAAAGCTTTTACCAATTTGCTAATAATTTAGGGAAAGTAACAAAGAGAAATGACATGTAGAAATGGCATAAAACCCTACAAACTAAACATTACTGGACTTTATCAGTTATATTCTAGATAATAATAACTTACCCTTTCAACGCACTTTTTGATAGGAATCACCCGATGTTACTTTGTCCTTGAAGATGAATTAGCTTCTATTGATATGGTCTTCACCTATAGGATCCATCCATTGCATGGACTGGGCCCAAGGTACTTAAACATAGCAATAATAAGATTTGCATATGCTCCTCTTCACCTATAGGACCCATCCATCTTATGGACTCCCCCCTAGGTCTTAAATATATCTCTAACAAGATATGATCTTCACCTATAGGACCCATCATTTTTTAGATTGGGCCCTAGGAACTTATGCATATCTCTAACAAGATGATGATCTAGTCGTTGCCTTTCGGATCCATCCTTCCTCTGGATCAGACTCCTTGTACTCAAGCACTTCTTTTCTTGTAAAAGAACATCTGGAGGCACATACTCTCTGGTATAATAAAACCAACAAAAAACCCTAGAGCACAGTATTATATAAATTTTGTGCAAATTTTGAGAGAACATAGCTTTGCCAAAGCCCTAGTTCCGAACCTTGACCCTGCTATGTATTCTATTTAATGTAAAACAATTCTTTTTAAGCAACCTTCCTTAAATTATTAACAAATTGGTTAAAAGGCACCTATTTAAACAAAAATGCAGCCTTCTCTAAAACCCCTTAGCTGCCCTTACCATCTCCATTATAGGTGCGTTTTCCACCATCAGAGGTAGAAAAAAGCTTTTACCAATTTGCTAATAATTTAGGGAAAGTAACAAAGAGAAATGACATGTAGAAATGGCATAAAACCCTACAAACTAAACATTACTGGACTTTATCAGTTATATTCTAGATAATAATAACTTACCCTTTCAACGCACTTTTTGATAGGAATCACCCGATGTTACTTTGTCCTTGAAGATGAATTAGCTTCTATTTATATGGTCTTCACCTATAGGATCCATCCATTGCATGGACTGGGCCCAAGGTACTTAAACATAGCAATGATAAGATTTACATATGCTCTTCACCTATAGGACCCATCCATCTTATGGACTCCCCCCTAGGTCTTAAATATATCTCTAACAAGATATGATCTTCACCTATAGGACCCATCATTTTTTAGATTGGGCCCTAGGAACTTATGCATATCTCTAACAAGATGATGATCTAGTCGTTGCCTTTCGGATCCATCCTTCTTATGGATCAGACTCCTTGTACTCGAGCACTTCTTTTCTTGTAAAAGAACATCTGGAGGCACATACTCTCTAGTATAATAAAACCAACAAAAAGCCCTAGAGCACAGTATTATATAAATTATGTGCAAATTTTGAGAGAACATAGCTTTGCCAAAGCCCTAGTTCCGAACCTTGACTCTGCTATGTATTCTATTTAATGTAAAACAATGCTTTTTAAGCAACCTTCCTTAAATTATTAACAAATTGGTTGAAGGGCACCTATTTAAACAAAAATGCAGCCTCCTCCAAAACCCCTTAGCTGCCCTTACCATCTCCATTATAGGTGCGTTTTCCACCATCAGAGGTAGAAAAAAGCTTTTACCAATTTGCTAATATCTTAGGGAAAGTAACAAAGAGAAATGACATGTAGAAATGGCATAAAACCCTACAAACTAAACATTACTGGACTTTATCAGTTATATTCTAGATAAT
>NC_053396.1:110702163-110829914 GCF_905171765.1 Bufo bufo
CCTGCGAGCTTCTATTGGCTGATAAGGGACGTGACTGTGTGTACGACTGTTGGGATATGAAGAGAAAGACTTGCATGCTTGTATTGGCTAATGCAGGTCATTTTTTGGAAATATCTCAGGAACGATACGTCCTAGAGAGCTGAGACCCGATCTAAAACCTTCACAGACACCTGATGTACCTGTGTGCCTAATTTGGTGAAGATCGGTCCAGTCGCATAAAGAACAGACAGATAGGCGTCAGGACAGACAGAAACTTATTGTGTACCGGCATGTTACCTCCACAGTATTCTTTCCCAGATAGTAAGTGATATGTGTACCAAGTTTAGTAGAAATTGATCGATGAGTTTTTGAGTTACAGAGCAATATGTGTGTAGCAAAAACAGTTGGAGCATACAAACTCCATGCAGCTGCTGTGTAGGGGCGTATGACCCCCACAAGATTTCTTTCCAGGTAGCAAGGGATGTGTATACAAGTATACACTCACCTAAAGAATTATTAGGAACACCATACTAATATGGTGTTGGACCCCCTTTTGCCTTCAGAACTGCCTTAATTCTACGTGGCATTGATTCAACAAGGTGCTGATAGCATTCTTTAGAAATGTTGTCCCATATTGATAGGATTGCATCTTGCAGTTGATGGAGATTTGAGGGATGCACATCCAGGGCACGAAGCTCCTGTTCCACCACATCCCAAAGATGCTCTATTGGGTTGAGATCTGGTGACTGTGGGGGCCATTTTAGTACAGTGAACTCATTGTCATGTTCAAGAAACCAATTTGAAATGATTCGAGCTTTGTGACATGGTGCATTATCCTGCTGGAAGTAGCCATCAGAGGATGGATACATGTTCTCATTCTGTTTACGCCAAATTCGGACTCTACCATTTGAATGTCTCAACAGAAATCGAGACTCATCAGACCAGGCAACATTTTTTCAGTCTTCAACAGTCCAATTTTGGTGAGCTCGTGCAAATTGTAGCCTCTTTTTCCTATTTGTAGTGGAGATGAGTGGTACCCGGTGGGGTCTTCTGCTGTTGTAGCCCATCCGCCTCAAGGTTGTGCGTGTTGTGGCTTCACAAATGCTTTGCTGCATACTTCGGTTGTAACGAGTGGTTATTTCAGTCAACGTTGCTCTTCTATCAGCTTGAATCAGTCGGCCCATTCTCCTCTGACCTCTAGCATCCACAAGGCATTTTTGCTGACAGGACTGCCGCATACTGGATGTTTTTCCCTTTTCACACCATTCTTTGTAAACCCTAGAAATGGTTGTGCGTGAAAATCCCAGTAACTGAGCAGATTGTGAAATACTCAGACCGGCCCGTCTGGCACCAACAACCATGCCACGCTCAAAATTGCTTAAATCACCTTTCTTTCCCATTCTGACATTCAGTGTGGAGTTCAGGAGATTGTCTTGACCAGGACCACCCCCTTAAATGCATTGAAGCAACTGCCATGTGATTGGTTGACTAGGTGTTCCTAATAATTCTTTAGGTGAGTGTAAATAAGTTTTGTTGAAATTGATAGTTGCTTTTTTGAGTGATCGCGGAACATACATACATACACACATACATACGGACGCAGTATAGAGGCAACAACAAGTTCTTTGGATCAAACAGTTCAGTGTTTTATTCACACTTTAGGCAAGTGACAAAACAAGCAGTCATATTCAAACAAAAAGTCACCTTACGGTGTTGGTGATAATTCACACCATGCGACAATTCTGCCTCAAAGAGTCCTTGCTGATAGCAGCACCAACCTGTTTTCACGCCAAACAGGTAACAAGCCTTCATCCAGACACAAGGCTCCCAGATCCCAACACAGAGACATGGCTTCTAAGCCCAGCTGCCTATTTAAGGACAGCCAGGTGCTGCCAAAACCTGGACCGGTATTTGATCTCACCTGGCTGTAAATCAGCCCAGCAGCACATGCTGGGAGGAAAATACCTGTTTTCCCAGACCAAACCTCTCACTGTGTCACAATATATATAATAAAAGATAAGATATTACAGCTGACACAAAAATGAATTAATGCAATGGGTTTCCTATTTTGTGACGATCGTTTTGATATATAACATATAGGTTTGAGTGAATGGGGCGATTATGGTGACTGCAACGGCATTTCTTTTTTACATTTCAATTTCTTTATTGATATACAAAACAAATACACACAAGATATTCAAGCTTAATATAATTAATGGCAATTTACCCCCCCCTGTGATGCGTCCACCCCTCCCCCCACCCCCCCTAAAGGGCAGAGAAGGAAGGGGAGAAGGAAGAAAGAAAGGGAAGAGAAAAAAAAAAAAATTATAGATACAAATACAATTAAGTCAACACTTCCAGTCATCCCATATCTTAGTCCATTTCTCTAGTGCATCTCTCTGCTTATAGAGAATCCGTTCGTAGTTTTTAACCTTATTAACCAAGTTTATCCAGTTATTTACCTCTGGAGTATGGCCTGCAAACCAGCTCCAACTAATCAGAACTCTGGCCAATAATAGTGTTCTACCTAACAGAATCTTTTGATATTTATGGCTACCTATTAACGAAAAGTCATTCAGTAAGAACAATTGTGGCTCAAGAGGAATCCATATTTTCAATTTATGAGTAAGAAGATTATTAATACCGTTCCAGTAAGCTCCAAGTTCTGGACAGGCCCAGATCATGTGCAGATAATCCGCACCTACAGTATCACATCGAGGACATTTGGAGGTGTCTCTTAATCCACACTTGTTTAACCAGGTGGGGGTAACATATAATCTATGATAATTATTAAACTGTATTAAAACATGATTAAAGTTGTGAGATAGTAAATCAAAATTAGTAAAAATGCCTGCCCACCCTACCGATTGTATATTTGGGCAATCCATCTCCCAGGCCTTTTGTCCAGGCGATTGTCTCTCCAAAACGTGATTTAAGTAATAGTTTATATATATTGGAAATCTTCATTCTTTGTGATATCTTCCCTAGCCACCCATTTAGCGGAGAAGTATTATCTATTTCTAACAGTGATTTGTCATTCAAACTAAAAAGTGCTGACCGAAGCTGAAAATACCTAAACCAAGAGAGGTTTACTATATTATGTGATAGTTCCACAAACGACTTAATCTCTCTATTCTTAACAACCTGTGTGATATAAAGAATCCCATTCTTTTGCCAAAATTGATCTGTAGCTATACCCTCTAGACTCTGTAAGTGAATATTGTGCCAAAGAGGCGTGAATGTAAGTGATCCCTTCACCCCCAACCATCCTCTAGTAGTAGCCCAGATTTTCAGTAGTGATTTTGTAGTCTCTTTATGGCCCCGGTCTCTATTAATCAGTAGGCTGGATTCCAGAAGCGTAAATATATTATTATGCGAGGAGCTTCTCACTAACCTACTCAAAAATGTACTATTTTGCATTCATAACACATCCATAACTGAGCAGCAATAAAATAGCCTTTGAAACAAGGGAGGTTTAAACCCCCCTGTTCCAAAGGTTTATACAAGTATTCCAATTTGAGTCTCACACGTTTTCTTCCCCAAACTAAATCATTTATTATTCTTTCCATAAGTTTAAAATATTTATCCTCTATCCAGGTAGGTATGTTCCTAAGAACATAGAGGATTTGAGGTAGAATCACCATCTTGACCAGTGAAAGTCGATCTGCCCTAGATAAAGAAAGTCTCAGCCAAGTCCCTATTTTTGCCCTAATTTTCGTTATCAATGGGATCAAATTGAGTTGTACACAATTTTCAACCTTGGGAGATATCATCATACCCAAGTATTGAAAAGTGTCAGCAACATCTAGCTGGGTTATCAAGGACTCCTTTTGGGGCAACGGATCTATTGGCATCAGAATTGTCTTCGACCAGTTTATATCTAGGCCTGATACCTCACCAAATAGTTTAACCATCCGGATAATTCTTGGGGCAGTTATTTCTGTATTATCTATAAAAAAAAAAGGACATAGTCCGCATATAGGGAAATCCGCTCCTCCACGCCTAGTATTCCAAATCCTTTAATTTGAGTGTCCTGCCTAATAGCCAGAGCCAGAGGCTCAATATAAATATCAAATAGGAGTGGTGACAATGGGCAGCCCTGGTGAGTACCTCTATTTAAATCAAAACTGGTAGTAAGGCGCCTGTTGAGACTCAACTTAGCCGTGGGGGATCTATACAATAGTTTAATCATATTTATGAATCTCTCCCCAAAGCCCATCCTGGCCAGGACCCTCCACAGGAATCGCCACTCCACCCTGTCAAAGGCCTTAGAGGCATCCAGTGACAGGATGGAGCGAGCAGACCCCCCAGGGGCCTGTATATTAGCGAAAAGCCGATGAAGATTATGGTGAGTGCCCTTATTTGGGATAAAACCGTTCTGGTCCGAATGGACAATGGAGGAGATGACCCCAGAGAGTCTTGTGGCCAAAATCCTTGCGAGGAGCTTTACGTCCGCGTTCAACAATGAAATCGGTCTGTAGGATCCCAGTTCTGTGTGGTCCTTACCTTTTTTTGGAATTAATATTATTACAGCTTCTGACATTGAACCCGGTAGGGTCCCCTCCTTCACCGACTCAGCAAAGACCCCCAACAATTTGGGAAAGATAACCTCATTATATTTACTATAAAATTCATATGGGAGTCCATCTGAGCCGGGGGTGGAGTTACCCGAGCAAAGTTTAATTGCCCCTTCAAGCTCCTGAATTGAGAAATCAGCCTCAAGTACCCTCCTTTGAGCCGAGGTAATAGTAGGGAAAATAATACCGTCAAGATAGGCATCCATCATTTCATCCGTAATCCTACAATCAGCTCTATAAAGTTCTGAAAAGTAGTCCAAGAAAACTTTTTCTATAGAATTTTGTCCAACAACTATCCTCCCATTAGCCAATCGGATATTGTCTATATTTTTCTTGGGTTCCTAACTCGAGATCACTCTAGATAGAAGTTTCCCCGGACGCGCCGATTCAGTAAAGTTTTTTGGCCTTTAAAGAATAAACTCTGTTGGGCCTTCTCCCTATTTCCCTATTTTCCTCTCTCCTATTCATATAGTAAGATTGTGTAGCTAAGGAAGCTTGTTCTTTTAAGTTTCCCCCCATTTTCCCCGTACTCCTTTCTCAGGTTAGCAATAGTACTAACCATTATTCCCCTCATATAGGCCTTAAAAGTGTCCCATACTATTTGGGTTTTTGCTGAGGTATAATTAGCCTCCAAAAATTGGTTAATTTCCTTTTGTATTATTTCATGATTTTTTATTACTGATAACCAATAGGGGTTAAGTCTAAATGGAGACCTCCTTATTTGTTTATCCTGGGTTAGGCAGAGTTCGAGGAGTAGGGGCAGATGGTCCGAGAGTGACCTAGTCTCGTACCTCATTCGTTTTACATATCACAGATATTTTTTATTAATCAAAGCATGGTCTATTCTGGACATAGATCTACCTAATTTACTAATACATGAGAAGACCCTTCTCACCTGTCCCAGACTTCCCCAAACATCCTCGAACCCGGCCTCCAAACAGAAACGTGCCAAGGGGGACCCCTGAACAGAGGCGTCCCCCTTAACACCAATAGAGATCCTGTCGTCCGCAGGATTGATGACACATTTGAAGTCTCCCATAATCAATGTAGGACATTCTGGCCATTTATCCATAAATTTTAGCAAAGAGTACTAAGAAAGAAAATGGAGGTGGAATATAGACAAAGGCCAGAATACACATCTTCCTGCCAGCTTACAATATAGGAAGACAAATCTCCCCTGGTGGTCAACAGAGGCTGCCTCGCACATAAAATCAATCGTTCTATGAATAAAGACAGTCACTCCCCTAGAATGACTAGAGAATGTAGAATGGTACGTGTGCGCAGCCCAGCCCCTGGTGACGACCCTGGAGGTCTCCCCCGTAAGATGTGTTTCTATCAAACATATAATAGCTCGGAGATATGAACGCATCAAATCAAAAACCGTGTGTCTTTTTCTTCTATCCCCCAAGCCCCTGACATTCCAGGTAAGAATTCTGATTGACATTATAAAAATTAATAAAAATAAAAAAAACAACACACACAACTCTTCCCCACCCTAGACACATCACAGCCCCCATCCAACCCCCCAATCCAATTAATCCACTGCATAAAACAGCAGATGCCTCGCCTATGACAATCCCCTCCCCCCCCCTCCGCTCGACACCTCACCGCTAGTTAACCAAAGAAAGGGAACAATATAGAGCATAATCTGCCAGCTATTGATCCCGACAAAACCTTGAGCAGTTAGATCACATATTGTTTCGTTCAAGCCACTCCGCAGCTTTCTCCGGCGTATCAAAAAAAAAAGTCCTATCATTAAAAATAATCCGGAGTTTGGCTGGGAAGACAAGTGAGTATTTAATATCCCTTTCTCTTAGTCTCTTTTTGACAGTAATAAACAAGCGTCTCTTTTCTTGGACATCTTTGGAAAAATCCGGGAAAAAGGCCAGTCTATTTCCATCATATAAAACAGGGGGACATTCCCTCGCCCATCTTAGTACTATATCTCTGTCTCTTGAAGCCAGCATTTTAACGAGGAGTGTCCGTGGTTGTCACCCAGGAATTAATTTACCACCTGGGACCTGATGGACTCTTTCTACTAGAAACAAGGGCGAAAAGTGTTCCCTCCCAAAATTTTCAAGAATCATCGCCTATATGAATTGAGTAGGGTTCTTATCTTCCGCGCCCTCTGGGATCCCCAGGATTCTTACATTGTACCTTCAGGATCTGTCTTCCAGATCCACCACCTTTTTTTTAAGGCGATCAAACTCTGTCTTTTTTTTTAAATTAATGAATTTTTATTTGACATCCAAAACATTAAAAGATTTAACAGCCATGATATAACAAAAATACATTATACTATATACATAGCTTAGATGCATTCTTCTATCATGAATACCAAACAGAAGCATATTTATTCCCGATTCCCCCCCCCCTTCCCCCACCCTCTTTATCGTTGTCTGGGGAGCACATCCACGGCAAGAGCTAGACCTTACGACCATGTCAGCCAAGTTCTCTCCCATCTGGCTTTCTGACCCTTATTATGAATAGCAAGTTTTTCATATCTCCTCACTTTCTCTATCAGGTGGTACCAGGGTTTCTTGCACCCCAATTCCTAGCAATTATTACCCTGGCCAACATGAGTGACTTCATCCAGAGCAGGTTTTCCCGTCCCTGCTCATCAAATACAGAGGTACCTAAAACTGCAGTAGTTACATCTATTTGAGAATCAGATGAAGAGCATCTGGAGAGCTGGGCAAGAACATTATTCCAAAAAACTTGGACCATAGGGCACGACCAAACCAGATGTATGAAATCTGCACATTGGGCCTTACACCTGTAGCATCTATCTGACGCGTCCCTATAGAATCGGGCGAGAGAGGCAGGTGTGTAGTATAGATGGTGTAGAATATTAAACTGAATTAATCTGTGATTCCCGGATATGGAGTTTTTCTGAACATTCTTATAGATTAGTTCCCATTTTATTATTACCAATATCTTGACCCCACTTCTGACTTTTAAATTTGTTCAATTTGGCTTTTTCCATTCTCCATTTACTGTAGATTAGTGAGAGGGACGTACTATTCTGGTATAAGTTAAAACACCAATCTATAAATTCATGTGATTTAACCAAAAACACCTCTTTATCTTTAGTGCGCATATATGTGTGCTTAACCTGAAAGTATTTATACTTCTCCAATATTTTAATATCTCTGTGCCCAAATATATCCACTAAAGTCCTAATATTACCATTATATATCAGTTGCTCTACCCTGGTTATTCCCTTCCTTTCCCAAAATTCAATATCTCCCATCTTATTAAATTCATTAAAGTGCACATTTTACCATATAGGGGTAAATTTGAATATATGCTTGATTCCTAAATTTACTTTAAGTGAGTTCCATATACGTTGAATAGAGTGCGATATAATTCATCCCCCCCCCCCCCCCCCCTCTCCCAAATATCCAGTTTCTAATATGCTAAGTATGTCATGCTGGGGTCCTCTATAGTTTCCAGTAAGTTTGGCGAATGTATGAGGAGGTGCAGAGATGTACCACTGCAATTGAGAGGCTAAAAAATAGCCTCGTAGGCAAGGAAGGGACAGACCGCCACTCTCCTCTGCCAGCCACAAATAATTCTATTTAATATGTACTCTTTTCCTGCCCCAGATTAGTTCATTAAACAATCTCTCTAGAGATTTAAAGTATGCATCTTCAATCCATATCGGGCAGGGAATTAGTTGATATAATATCTGTGGGAGGAAAACCATTTTGATTAAAGCAATTCTATCGACCTGCCCCACCGTCAACTTTTGCCACACATATTTTATTTTTTATTTTTTCTATCAATGGGATAATATTCAATTTGATATACTCCTTCACCATGGGGCTGATCCGAACCCCCAGATATTCCAATAAAGCTGTTAACCTTAGGCATCTAACCTCCTCAACAGTAACTGGGGGAATTTTGTTTAGTGGGAGCAGAGCTGATTTCTGCCAGTTCACTTCATATCCCGAGAAGACGCCAAATTCATTTATTATCTTCATCACATAGGGCAAGGCCAAATATCCATCCCTTAGATATATCAGGACATCGTCGGCATACAAGCTAATTTTTTCCTGCAAATCCTGGTTCCCAAAACCAAGAATCTGCGTGTCTTGTCTGATACGGCATGCCAGGGGCTCCAAAAAAATAGCAAATAATAGAGGGGATGAGGGGCAACCCTGTCTCGTACCTCGTTATAATTCAAAGGGGGCCGACAGAGAGCCATTCACATTTATCCTTGCCCTGGGTGACTCATACAAAAGTTTAGCCCACTTAACAAAATTAGGACCAAAATTCATCCTGTTCATTATTTCCCACAGGAAGTCCCACTCCACCCTGTCAAACTCCTTAGCAGCATCTAGGGACAGGATGGAGCGGTGCTCTCCCTCTCCCAGGTGGATATTCATTAAAGTTCTTCGGATATTCGTCTGAGCTGAACGCTTTGGTATAAAGCCAGTTTGGTCAGTATGAATTATCTTAGCCACTACCCTCTTGAGTCTGTTGGCAAGTGCCTTAACACCAATTTTATAATCAGTGTTGAGTAGGGAGATGGGTCTATATGACCCCATCTCCAACTCATTTTTGCCTTTTTTTAGAACCAGTGTGATGATGGCTTCAGACATTGATGCGGGCAGGTGGCCCGCCTTCCAGGAGATATTTAATAGTTGCAGCAGGTGAGGTAGCAACACCTCACCATACCGCCGGTATAATTCAAAAGAAAGGCCATCTGCCCCTGGAGAGGAATTGCCTCTAGTTGCTTTCAATGCCTCTTCCAACTCCAAGAGTTGGAGAGGAGTCTCCAGCATCATTCGATCCTCCTGGGAGACTAATCCTATCCAGGAATTTCAATAGGCCGATCCTTTAGCTCTGATCTATATAGGGCAGTAAAGTAACTAATAAATTCTTGTCACTATCTGCCCTATCGTTACATATGTTTCCCTCAGACGATCTAATGCTTTTAATTATAGTAGTAGTTTGCTGATTTTTAATCAGGGAGGCTCAGTGGCGTAACTACCGGGGAAGCGGCTGCTTCGGGGCCCGGCGCCCCGGCAGCGTGTGTGACAGTTTATTTTCAAGTTAGTTAAATATGATTGATTCTTGTCTTAATGTTCAGGGCCCTGTCATGTGTATTGATGTACACTTAACCAGCTATAACAGTAGAAGTCTCATATTTTTTCAGTCAGTGGCAAGGCAGCTCTTATGGTTGTGTGGGTAAATGCTTTGCCTCTGATACATGAAGGTTGTGGGTTCGAATCCCAGACATATCAGGAGACTTCAGGAGACAGTAAGATTAGATCACATTAGCGAGGGGGCTGGTCCTCCGCTGCTGCTGTGAAGGGGCCCTGAACATTAAGACAAGAATCTATCATATTTAACTAACTTGAAAATAAGCTGTCACACACGCTGCCGGGGCGCTGGGCCCCGAAGCAGCCGCTTCCCCGGTAGTTACACCACTGATGTCATCTAAGGTCCTAGAAAATCACAGCTCTCACAGTACGCTGCCTGGAGTGCCGGCAGGTGCTGATAGCCTGATACTCGGGGCAGTGGCCAGCAGGGCTCAAGAAGCAGCTGCCTTGGGCCCCCCAGGAGCAACTGGGCCCGGGGCAGCTGCCCCTTTTGGCCCTTGTTAAAGACGGTCCTGTACAGGGGGCATAGAGGAACATTATATACTGACACTACAGGGGTAGCATTATATATATAAACTAATGAGCAAAAATGTTTTGAACTTTTGACTTTCAGGCTCCATATCTCACCCTCCACTACAGCTTTGAATGTGAGACTACCATCATTTTATAGACAATCATCTTGGCTATCTCATACATAAATTGGATGTGCAACTATTTAACATATGATTAGTTATGCATATTCTTGTCATGTAACTGCATTATTACTGTTTTCTTCTAAAATTCAAAATTTACATTTTTATTATTTTGTAAATACAAGCATGCATGTCTCGACCGAAATCTGTTCCCAGGTCTCTTCTACATGTTCCCAATGTTGGTGCATACTGGTCGACTCACTTCAACTTTACTCACAAGTGTTCGATTGGGTTGAGGTCTGGGGACAATCTAGCACCTCTACTTCATTGTCTTTGAACCATTTCTTCACCAATCATGACAGATGCTTCAGGTCGCTGTCCTGCTGGAACACTATGTTGTCTTGTCCTTTTCATAAGCATAGTACTTGAGTGTACGAAGAAACTCGTATTGTAGGATACTCACCTATAGCCCAGCATTGAGACCATCATCGATCCTGATCAAGTATCTAACGCCTTTGGCTGTGAATAGTGTTGGGCGAGCATGCTTGGCCGAACACCATTTTGACTCGAGCATCGCGATGCTCGAGTCTCCTCCACGCACGTTTATTGACTGCTACGCAGCCAATAAACGCGCAGGGAAGTACTGGCCCTCACTGTAATGCCGTAGGCATGTTGGTTACTGGCATAACAGTGATTCGCTGGCCGGAACGCGTCATCGGGTGCTATATAGCACCCGATGACACGTGGTTCTGCTCAGTCTTAGGCCTCTTTCACACGACCGTTTTTTTTCCCGTTTATGGGTCGTTTTTGCGTTCCGTATACGGTCCGTATACGGAACCATTCATTTTAATGGTTCCGCAAAAAAACGGATTGTAATCCGTATGCATTCCATTTCCGTTTTTCCGTTCCGTTGAAAGATAGAACATGTCCTATTATTGCCCGCAAATCACGTTCCGTGGCTCCATTCAAGTCAATGGGTCCGCAAAAAAAACCTGAACACATACGGAAATGCATCCGTATCCGTTCTGTTTTTGCTGAACCATCTATTGAAAATGTTATGCCCAGCCCAATTTTTTCTATGTAATTACTGTATACTGTATATGCCATACGGAAAAACGGAAACAAAAAATGGAACAACGGATCCGTGAAAAACGGACCGCAAAACACAGAAAAAGCCATACGGTCGTGTGAATGAGGCCTTAGTCAGGGAGAGCTGCAGCAGAAGGGACAGATAGTGTAGGGACAGGAATTTTTTTTTTTTTTTTTTAGGCAGGGTTTAGTGTTGAAAGGTGTTAGAGACCCAAAAGTCCTTTTAAGGACTATTGTTTTATCTGGCGGCAATATATATTATTAGCGCAACCTGCGCTAAATTGCATGCAATTGTTTGGCCACTGCTGACAGTGACACAACCTTTGCTACATCTATTGTGTTACATTTGCGCATCCTAAATATCTGTGACATTCAGCGCAATTGCTTGGCCGCTGCTGACAGCGACATTACCTGCACTACATCTCCTGTATAACGTTTGCGCATCCTAAATATCTGTGACATTGAGTGTTATTTTTTCGCCACTGGTGACACCGACATTACCTACGCTACATCTCCTGTATAACGTTTGGCATCCTAAATATCTGTGACATTCAGTGTAATTTTTTCTTAGCCGCTGGTGACAGCAACATTACCTGCGCTACATCTCCTGTATAACGTTTGGCATCCAAAATATCTGTGACATTCAGTGTCATTTTTTCACTGCTGGTGACAGCGACATTTTCTGCGCTACATCCAGGCATGGGATTCAGCCGGTTCCCTCCGGTAATACCAGATACGGTTGTTAAAATTACAACCGGATCGGAGAACCGTGTTACCGTCTGAATCCCGATCCGGTGCGGTGGGAGATGAGCGCTTGCATTGTGGAAGGTCTCATCTCCTTACATTCATCTGTATCACCGTCCTCAGGACGGCGATGCAGATGAACACTGCAGCAGGGCAAGGGAGAGGCGTCTACCTTCCCTGTTCCAATGATAGGCTGCAGACACTAGTCCGGAAGAGGCCTGCATCGCATTGCTGACAGCGTGGAGGTAAGTTTTATTTTTTTATTTTCTGTGGCGCGCTGGGGGCATTGTTGGCACATGGGGGTATCTACTGGGGGGCATGGCCTGGCACATGGGGACACTATGGGGGTATCTACTGGGGGCATTGCTGGCATATTGGGTACAATATGTTGGCATCTACTGGGGCATTGCTGGCACATGGGTAACACTATGAGGGCATCTACTGGCACATCCTTGGGGACACTAGGGGGGCATCTACTGGGGACATTGCTGACACATGGGGGACACTATGGGGGCATCTACTGGGGGCATTTCTGGCATATGGGGACACTATGGGGGCATCTACTGGGGAAATTGCTGGCATATGGGGGACACTATGGGGGGCATTGCTGGCACATGGGGAACACTATGGGGGCATCGTACACTGGCACATTATGGGGACACTATGGTGTTGGAGGGGGGAAAGAACACTATGGGAGAATATTATATAGGCACATTATGGGGGCACTAAGAAGGGGCATTTATACTGGCACATTGTGTGGGCACTATGGGGAAGAGGAGAGGAGCACTATGTGGGCATTTACTAGGGGCATTATATAGGGGTATTTTATACTTGCACACATTATGGGGGCACTATGGGGACATTAGCTCAACTGGGACACTGAGGGAATTTTTTGTACTGGCACACAGAACGGGAGCATTTTTGAACTAGTGCACATTATTATTATTATTATTGAGGTGGCAGGTGAGTTGTTAAGCAGGTAGGAGGATGATGGAAAAATAGTAACCTAAGATGTCTTTTGTCAAACTGCAGAGGCGAGAGATGGGTGAAAAATCATCATGGCGATCTGGTCTCAAAGGAGAAGATGAAGAAAAAGAAGGTTTGCATCAGAGGAGAAGTAACTTGATGTAAGAGGTATGTGGTGCTGTATTGTGGATGGCACAGAATATAATATGCATGCAAATATGTATTTAGTGCTAGGTACAAATGTGTATAAAATGTATATGGTGTAGGTAAATCTACTGTAAGTGTAGCCTAGGTGTCATTCATATATACAGCATGGTGTATATTGTATATGTGATCATGTGAGTGTAGTGTCTATATAGTCTGTTTATATATGCATACCTCCCAACCATCCCAGATCTGGCATAACTACTGTGTGGGGGGCACAATGGAGACTAAGCAGGGTTGGGACATGTACAGATAGACATTGGAAGGCGTTAGAGGTGTGGGCCAGCGCTGTAAAAAAAAACTTCACGCGACACTGATAGTTTAGCTCCTTAGGCTTTTTAAAAGTTTTGTGGTATGTGTGTGTAGTGGATACATGGTTCCAATAGTCAACGACTATATTTCCTGTTTCTGGTCATATTAAAATATAACTTTTATTTTTACTTAATTAAACGTACATTGCCAAAAAGACAAAAACATAAAGTGAAAATTTAAAAATACATATAGAGGGCAACAAAGTATTTGGGGCTAAGGGTACAGGTGTCTCTACTTTCCAATAGGTCAGGTGATATTACTGCATATCTCTCTGACGATGGGGTGCAGATAGTGTATAATATCCTGTGTCTGTAGTGTCACCCGACACCATGCACTCTATAAATATACTGCACTCTATTGGCTTGTTACCCTGCCTAAAGTGCTATCGATATAGTGTCTCGTCAGTGCTAAGATACTATTAATGGCTACCGCCACCGCACTTCAGTTCATCGGTACTGCCCCTATAATGTACTCATATATGCGGCGTCTGCAGTTCGCCTAACATCTATTAGTGCCTTTGCCCTGCCATACTTATTAAAAAATCTAAAGATGCAGCTCCCCCGACATGTTTCACCACGAGATGCGGCGTCTTCAGGGGAAAAGGAGCTACTATCAACACGAGCGTTACATTTGAAAGGTCCTTTATACCTATAGGGCGGATCTCACCCTTAGGTAGCCTATGAAGTTCACGCTCATGTTGACACTAGTGATTACGGGCCAATCCGGTCCACTTGTTCAGTGACGATATACTGGTTTTGGACAAATCAAATTGTCACTTACGCGCTTGCGTCCGATACTTAGTATTTTCCGGCTGCAATGATAGGGTACGCATGCGTCAACACTTCGGATTTATCACATTTTCACCTCCGGAAGGCAAGTGCGCATGCGCCGATACTTAGAGCATTATTTCAAGCTCTAGATGATTATATGCGCATGCGTCGAGACTTCAGATTTTTCCTCCTCTCTGTCCCAGAATCGCCATTCCCCATGCGTGGACACTTCGAATATTTCTATCTAGGACTTTTACTGAGACCTGCAGATGCGCATGCGCCGGTACTTAGAGCGTTATTTCAGGTTCCAGATAATTGTATGCGCATGCATCGGGACTTCAGATTTTTCCATCTCTGTCCCAGAGTCACCAACCCGCATGCGCGGACACTTTGAATATTTCTATCCAGACCTTTCACTGAGACCTGAAGGCTTTACTTAATGAAGTGTGCGCGCATGCGCCCGGACTTGGAAACTACATCCAGATCTAGTAGCCAAGGGGGCATGCATTGGTACTTAGTGCTCTTATATGTATATCTCAATACTTAGTTATCACATGTGCATGCGTCCAGACTTAAACTATGCAGGCTGTATGTTAGAAGCGCCTGCACTGAGAATTGGAGCTTTCACTCTTTTACAATCAAGTATCTCATATGTTTTAGTACTTTGTGCCAAGAGACTATCTCTGGTGTATATCTATTGACTTAGAGTGCCCTAGATTTTTTCGCACTATGGTATATGCGCTCATATGAGGGATAACAATTCTCTTATTGTTGGCGCAATAATAGATTACATAAAAGGCCTTAGGCCACATGTACATATATGCCAATAGATTTGTCTTTTGTGCCCGTTCAGGGCGTCTGATATATTCTGCACTCATGTATTCTGTATCTGGCGATATCTGATTTCCTAGGTTCCAATTAAATTATGTTGACTGTGATGGAAGACCACATACTGCCCTTAATATCATTGATTTTAGCCTATTTCGGTGGTAAGGAATTTATACCCATATATTTCCATGGTCTGGATATTTCTGCCCTATATTTTATCATGCTTTTGAGCTTTATTATTTATCATAACTTGTGTGCAGTTAGTTATAGAGGGAGAGAGTAAAAGATTAACCATTTGCTCTCAGAGCTTACAAAGGGGTCCTATAGACACAGTAACCTGAGATTATATATTTTATTATTTTTTATATAAATGCTGTGAAGGTGAATCCTTCATTTAAACCATTTGGGCTCATGGTGTTAAGTCTTTGGATCCATCTTGCTTCACTCTGCAAAGGTCTTCTATCAAGATTGCCTCCTCTAGGGCCCATACTTAGCTTCTCTATGCCCCAGAAGCGTAGGACAGTTGTATTATTACCATGTACATATTTTATATGTCTGGCAATTGGTGTGTCCTTGCCTGTTTTTATTGAGCTTATATGGCCTGAAATACGGCGCCTCAATTCCTGGATAGTTTTGCCCACATAGAGTTTGGGGCATGTATATGACTCCTTGTGTTTTGCAGGTGATTAATTGTCTGATCACGTATTCTTTTTTGTCATCAGGGTTTATGAATTTTTTAATACGTGGGATGTATCTACAGAAGGAACAGTCCCCACATGGTGTTGATCCACAGTATTTTTCTCTAATTGGAATGTTTCCTATTCCTTTCTCTTTCAGGTGGCTGTGTACTAGATATTCTTTCAAATTAGAGCCTCTCCTGTAGGTGACACTTGGATTGACGGTAAGTACTGTTCTGAGATCTCTCTCTGTCTGTATAATATGCCAATGTTTTTGCAATATACTGTATATTTCTCTATTATACCCATCAAACGTTCCAATACATCGAATGATCTCATTCTTCCTGGGGGGGATAGTTTTAAGTAGCTCATCCCTATTTGTACTCTTCGCTCTGTTATAGGCTCTCTTTAGGGGGGCTGCAGGATAGCCTCTTTTTTTAAACCTCTCAAAGAGGTGTCTGCTCTCTTTCTCAAAGGTTGTCTCGTCAGAGCAATTCCTGCGAGCCCTTAAATATTGGCCCGTAGGGATTCCCCGCTTGAGTGGCGATGGATGCCAACTCGTCCAATGTAGGTAACTGTTTGTGGAGGTTGGTTTTCTATATACCTCAGTACCAAGATGACCATTATCCATTATTTTGATATTTAAAATCCAAAAAGACAATTTCTCTGTCCTGTAGTTCATACGTATATTTCATTCCTATATTGTTGTCATTTATAATTTGGGCGAATTCCCTAAAAAGTGTTTGTCCACCATCCCAAAGGATAAGGATGTCGTCTATATACCTGCCCCAAAAGAAAATGTGGCAGGTATATGACGACATCCCCTCCGCAAAAACTGTGTTGTTTTCCCACCACCCCAAAAATAAATTTGCATAAGTGGGGGCACATGATGTCCCCATAGCGGTCCCATTAATCTGTTTGTAATATTGTCCTTGAAATATAAAAAAATTGTGCTCTAAAACAAATTTCAACATAGATATTACAATGTGATTGTGCTGGTGAAAATTGCTACTTTTTGTGCTGAGAAATTGGTGAACTGCATTTATACCAAGTGAGTGCTGTATATTACTATATAAGGATTCGACATCCAGACTGGCTAATATAGTATTTGGTGTCATTACCATGTCGTTGATTTTCAGGAGGAGGTCTTTAGTGTCTTTAATATAAGACGGTAAGGTGGTCACAAAATGTCTCAGTATTTGATCGACATACTCACTAATACCCTGTGTCAAGTTGTCATTCCCGGAAACTATTGGTCTCCCTGGGATTGGGGTTTTATTTTTCTGCACCTTGGGGAGTGCATAAAAGGTGGAAATAGTAGGATCTTTTTTGAGGAGATACGCTGTCGCTAGTTCATCTTTAGTTCAGGTCTCTAGATTTTGCATCTAACAATAGGTTCTTCAGTGATATATTCCTTGGTGGGATCATTGGGGAGTATTTTATAGGTCTTTCTATCTCTTAGGAGTCTCTGTACCATATCAATATAGTCATCTCTGTCCTGGATGACTATGTTGCCTCCTTTGTCACTGGGTTTAATTACAATGTCCTCATTGCTCTTAAGTTCCTCCAGTGCTATCAGTTCATCGGTATTCATATTCGAGTCGATATGGTCCTTTCTCATTTTTAAGGCTTTTATATCCTGCGTAACCAGGCTAACAAAGGTATCAATCTCTTTAAACTGTGCGAATGGTCTTGGATTTTGGTTTTAGGGTCGAGAAAGGGGGGATCTGGAATGACACACTGCCCTTCATTCTCTCTTAACAGGTCCTCTAGGGCCTCAACACACCTCTCTTCATTTTCATACATTTTTCTCAGGTCCCATTCTGCTTGTTTGTGTATTTTATGTAAAGCCAATTTGTGGGCAAAGAGATTGATATCCTTAATCCACAGGAATTTATCGCTCTGTGGAACTGGAGAGAAAGTGAGACCTCTACCCAAAAGGGTTCTCTGTGATGTTGTCAGAGGGAGACTGGATAGATTAATAATTTGTTTGTCGTTGTCCTCCTCTATTGGAGAACAGGCTCCTATTTGCTGTATCCCCATTTCTCTCGATCCCTCAGTTGGATCCCTGCCTGCCCTAAAAAAAGGGGGGCTATAGGTGTATTCATCTGTGTATTTGCCTGTGTTGTTGGCATTTGAGTAACGGTTGGATTCAGACTCAGGTTGGTTGTCACGTTGGCTGGCTGTCCAAATGCAAAGGGTTGTGCAGAGGTAGAGATAGAGCTTAATCCCATAGAGGGACCAGTGTTTATATTGCTCATTGTTGTATTTAGACCTGTATAATGTTGTCTTTCCGTTGTTGGGGGGCATGTTTTTGACGTATGTCTAATCTCTTGGGTAGGTCTTTTTGGTGGCTGGTATCTCCCTCTCTTTGTTTTACGTTTTGTCCCTGTCCTCGAATTTCCACTCTGCGTTGAACCCTCTGTACCTGAGGTGTCAGTATCAGAGTTCTCTATATGTCTCTGGTAGGTATTCCTAATGTTGTTTCTATTTTTCCAGATGTATACCCTATCTGTCTCAAAATCCCGGCGGTCTCTGATATACTTTTTGTGTTTACATTCCTTTATTTTGTTTTGTAAAAGATCTATATAGTGGATACATGGTGTATTTATGTATGTGTACCATGTATATGGTGTATTTATGTGTGTTATATATTTATGTGTATGTATATGTAAACATGTGTCATGACGCCGCATATCTGCCATTGAGTAGGGAACCTGTTGTTAAAAATTTGAATCCCACCCCTGGCTACATCTCCTATATAACGTTAGCGCATCCTAAATATCTGTGACATTCAATGTAATTTTTTCTTAGCTGCTGATGACAGTGACATTACCTGCGCTACATCTCCTGTATAACGTTTGCGCATCCTAAATATCTGTGACATTCAGTGTACTTTTTTCTTAGCCGGTGGTGACAGCGACATTACTAGCGCTACATCTCCTGTATAACGTTTGAGCATTCTAAATATCTGTGACATTCAGTGTAATTTATTTCCGCATACACTTACAAAACCTGCGCTACTGTAGTGTGACATACTTGCAAGCATATATACCATTTAATATGCTCAAGGCGAGCAGTAAGGGACGGGGAAGTGGCCCTGCTGCTGATGGTGCACGCAGAGGCCGTGGCCCTGGGTGCTGTGAAACTGTGCCTGCTGCCAGAGCACAAGAAACACACTCATCCAAGATACCTAACTTCATGTCCCAGTTTGCAGGGCAGCGCAGGACACCACTCTCAAATTCATACCAGTGCTACCAGGTGGTCGGTTGGATTGCAGCAGATGCTTCCAGTCGGTTAAGCACCACCCTATCTCACTATGTTAACACTATTAAGCACCACCCAGTCCAGTCTCAGTAGCCAAGAGTCTAGTCATTGAATCCTCACCCTGATCCTCATTCCTCCCACCATGGAGAGTCTTGGCAAACAAGTGATCCCACACTCGCATATTCCGAGGAGCTCTTTTCATCGCCATTCCTTGATTTGGGCCTCTCGCCAAGCCTGCTTGAAGAGGGACATGAGATCTTGTTCACTGATTCCAAAACTCTTGAGCATCCACAGTCAGAAGAAGATGACTGTGGGGAACGGCAATTAGTGTTTCACGAGGTGAATGATGATAATGAGACACAGTTGGCAATAAGTCAACGGCAATTAGTGTCTCAAGAGGTTGATGATGAGGATGAGACACAGTTGTCAATAAGTGAGGTCCTTGTTAGGTCAACAAGTCAGAAGGATGACCAGAGCGAGGAAGTGCAAGAGAAGGTGGTGGATGATGAAATCACTGACCCAACCTGGGAAGGTGGAAACCTGAGCGAGGGCAGCAGTACAGAGGGGGAGGGATCCGCAGCACCGCAACAGGCTGAAAGAGGCAGTGGGGTGGCAAAAGGGAGAAGGCGGGCCACACCAAACAGGCCCGCAACTGTTCCCCGGAGCACCCACTTGCGGCAATCTCCCTTGCCGAGGGGTAGGTGTTCCGCAGTCTGGCACTTTTTTTAGGAAAGTGCGGACGATAAAAGAATTGTCATTTGCAACCTGTGCCGTACCAAACTGCCTCCTCTTCCCCTGTGTTACGTGCTGGCCAATCCCCTGTCCAAGACGCAGGCCCGGATGCCTCCCGCCCTGCACCTGGACCTTCGCAAGCACCATCAGCGACCACATCCACTTCTGTGTCCCAGCGCAGCATACAGATGTCCATACCCCAAGCCTTTAAACGAAAGCGCAATACACAGCCACCCACCCACAGGCCATAGCACTAAATGCGCACCTTTCCAAATATCTGGCCCTGGAAATGTTGCCATTTAGGCTTGTCGACACTGAGGCTTTCCGCAGCCTGATGGCGGCCGTCCCTCGCTACTCAGTCCCCAGCCTCCACTATTTTTCCCCGTGTGCCATCCCCGCCTTACACCAGCATGTGACCCGTAACATCACCCGTGCCCTGACTAATGCAGTTATTGGGAAGGTCCACTTAACGATTGACACATGGACAAGTGCTTTTGGCCAGGGACGCTACATTTCCCTGACGGCACACTGGGTGAACGTTGTGGAGACTATGAGCGAGTCGTACCCTGGGATGGCACAGGTGCTACCGACGCCAAGGATTGCGGGCCCTACTTCCATCAGGATTTCTGCCCCCACCTACATTAGTGGCTGCAACCCCCCTTCTCCTCCTCCACCTCCTCCTCCATTTCCACCTCTGAAGTCTCATCTTTCAGCACCAGTCAGCCATCAGTCAGTAGCTGTAAGCAGTGTAGAACTGCAGTGGGGAAGCTACAACAGGCTGTGCTGAAACTAATTTGCTCACGTGACAAACAGCACACTGCCGCAAAGCCTTGGCAGGGTATAAGGGATCAGACTTAGCTGTGGCTCTCGCCACTCAACCTACAACCAGGCATGGTTGTGTCTGATAATGGCCGTAACTTGGTGGCGGCTTTGGAGCTCGGCAAGCTCACACACATACCATGCCTAGCCCACGTGTTCAACTTAGTGGTTCAGCGGTTTCTCAAAACCTACCCCAATTTGCCTGAGCTGCTGGTGAAGGTGCGCCACTTGTGTGCCCATTTCCGAAAGTTATCTACAGCTGCTGCCAGTCTGTTAATGCTGCAGCAGCTCTTGCAATTGCCAGCTCACCGACTGTTGTGCGACGTGAGCATGCGCTGGAACTCCACGTTCCACATGTTGGCCAGGCTTTGTGAGCAGCAGAGGGCAGTAGTGGAATGCCAGCTGCAAGATGGTCATCACCTTTCCAGTCAGCTTCCGCTCTTCACAAGCGACGAGTGGGCATGGATGTCTGACCTCTGTGAGGTTTTTACGCAACTTTGAGGAATCAACACAGATGATGAGCGGCGATGCCGCTATTATCAGCGTAACCATCCCACTTCTGTATCTACTGAAACGCTCGCTGCTCACAATGAAGGCGGAAGCTTTGCATGTGGAAAAAGTGGAAATGGGGGAAGACAGTACACAGGGTGATAGCCAGACCACCCTCAGTTCATCTTTTCAGCGCGAATTGGATGAGGAGGAGGAGCAGGAGACGGTTGCCTCCGCTACAGAGGGTAGTACCCATAGCAGGTTTATTCCATCTGTTCAGCATAGATGGGCCGAAGAGGAGGAAGAGGATGAGGAGATTGAGAGTCATCCTCCTAATGAGGACAGCAAAGTCTTGTCTGTTGTGACTTTGGCACACATGGCTGATTTTATGTTATGCTGCCTTTCCCGTGACTCTCGCGTTATACGCATTTTGGCCAACATCGATTACTGGTTGGTTACCCTTCTCGACCCCCGCTACAAAGAGAACTTCTCATCTCTCATTCCTGTGGTGGAGAGGACTAGCAAAATTATGCAATACCAGAAGGTCCTTTTGGGAAAAATTGCTCCAAATATTTTCAGCTGACAACGCTGGCGGCAGAGTTCGAGGAGGGGAGACGAGGGGAACACACAGCAGTTCCATTAGAGGCAGGGCAACACTCTCCAAGGCCTGGGACAGTTTACACCCTGCCATCACCCTCACCCTGATGCGCGGCCTAGTGTCACAAGGAGGGAAACATTTTGGAAGATGTCGAAGGAGTATGTAGCAGACCGTGTCAGCATCCTCAGTGATCCCTGTGTGCCTTACAACTATTGGGTGTCCAAGCTGGACACGTGGCACGAACTGGCGCTCTACATCTTGGAGATGCTGGCCTGCCCTGCCACCAGCATTTTGTCAGAACGGGTATTTAGTGCTGCTGGGGGCATAATAACTGATAAGCACATCCGCCTGTCAACTGAAAATGCTGACAGGTTGACTCTTATCAAAATTAACAAGGCCTTGATTGCCCCTGACTTTTCTACTCCACCAGAGGAAAGTGGCTGAATATAAAGGCATTTTAAATGTGGCTTTTATTGTGTATTGAATATACTGTATTCCCATGCACCCCTTCCACCACAAAAAAGGGTACCGTATTTTTCGCCCTATAAGACGCACCGGCCCATAAGACGAAAAAATATATATTTTGAACCAAAAGGTGTGCTTTTGGTGGGTTTTGAACTAATTGTGGTCTGTGGATGGCGCACTGTTATGGGGGATCTGTGGATGGCGCACTGTTATGGGGGATCTGTGGGTGACACACTGTTATGGGGAATCTGTGGGTGACACTTATGGGGGATCTGTGGGTGACACTTATGGGGGGATCTGTGGGTGGCTCTTATTGGGGTCTCTGGATGGCACTGTTATGGGGATCTGTGTATGACAGTTATGGGGGGGATCTGTGGATGACACATATATAGCATCTTATGTTATGTGTCATCCACAGATCCCCTCCATAAGTGTCCCTGTAGTGAATGACCCTCAATACAGGGGCTGGGGGCCGGCATCTGCTTTTATAATGACAATGGGGCCCGTGCAGTGACTGTATTCTACTACACGGGCCCCGCTCACTGTATATTATCGTATCTGTAATAGTTAATTGTTATGTATATAATCGGGTAATCAGCGCCTGTATACTTACAACTACAAGCGCTCGGTAGCAGAGAGGAGGGAGGAGGCAGGCCGGGAGGACGGGCGCTGGCAGCGTGAGTCACTACGTCATGTGCCCACGCCGCCTGCTTCATTCATAAACTGGGCGGCGCAGGTGAGTGACGTAGTGACTCATGCTGCCAGCGCCCGTCCTCCCGGCCTGCCTCCTCCCTCCTCTCTGCTACCGAGTGCTTGTAGTTGTAAGTATACAGGCGCTGATTACCCGATTATATACATAACAATGAACTATTACAGATACGATTATACAGTGAGCGGGGCCCGTGTAGTAGAATACAGTCACTGCACGGGCCCCGCTGTCATTATAAAAGCAGATGCCGGCCCCCAGCCCCTCCTCCCTCACAGCTGATACACCCGCCGCGCGGCATCGCGGCGGGTGTATCATTGAAAATTCAGCAAAATCAGCAGCATTCGCCCCATAAGACGCACTGCTATTTCCCCCCCACTTTTGGGGGGAAAAAAGTGCGTCTTATAGGGTGAAAAATACGGTATATGGTTTAATCTTCCTTTTCTTGTCCTCCTCCTCCATCATATCAACGTGCTTATTAGGCTGACCTCGCTCCTAATGTTTTAGAGAGTCAGCTCAGCAGCAGGCCCTCGCCCATAATGTTTTAGATGGTCAGATAAGCAGCAGGCCCTCGCCCCTAATGTTTTAGATCGTCAGATCAGCAGCAGGCACTCGCCCTTAATGTTGTAGAGGGTCAACTCAGCAGCAGACCCTCAACCCTAATGTTTTAAAAGGTCAGAGCAGCAGGCCCTCGCCCCTAATGTTTTAGAGGGTCAGCTCAGCAGCAGACCCTCACCCCTAATGTTTTAGATGGTCAGATCAGCAGCAGGCCCTCACCCCTAATGTTTTAGAGGGTCAGCTCAGCAGCAGACCCTTACCCCTAATGTTTTAAATGGTCAGATCAGCAGCAGGCCCTCGCCCCTAATGTTTTTGAGCGTCTCCCTAGAGGCCTAGATAAAAGACACAATGGGAAATAACGGAGAGGACTTATCTTGAGCAGAGCTGGAGCAGACGATCCACCACACATCCAGAGCTCACAGGAAAGAACTATAACCCGCACAGGCCACTGGGGGAAGGAGGGATAAATAGCCTTACTAACAATCAAACCCAGTACACCTGAAGGCAGGAGGATCCAGCTCAAACCCAAACCAAAACAAACAGCGAAGTCAGACATGTGCAGCCAGTCTGACAGTTCTCCGCACATTCACAGGGCAAGGCGTGACAGTTTGGCAGCACTTGCACTTTATATACAAGCAAATATATAGGAAAGAATGTTTCCTAACAATTTTTCCTCTAAAATAGATGATTTTATCTTTGGTTTTGTGCGTGTTATTGTTAGTCTGTAAAAGTGGCGTACTACTCGGACAACATCGTTCCCAGCAGCGACCTGGGAATCCATGATGCATCCAGACATCCACCCCATGCTGTACCCGAACCATTTCAGTGTTGTTTCCATCAATTTCTGACCTTTTCCTGTGAACCAGACACCCTCCCCTCTTCAGAGCAGGGGGTGCCTGGCTTAATGCTCAGGTTCTCCTGTTGACTTCCATTGTGCTCTGGTGCTCTGTAGAGCACCCCAGCATCCCAAAGTGTTCTATTCGAGCACCAGAGCACCCAAGCACTTTGGTGCTCGATCAACACTAGCTGTGAAACAACCCCATATTATCAGGCTTCTTCCACCGAACTTGACACTTTCTTAAATTCCTCGATCCTTTAGTCCCCTTTTCCCTTGTTTCTTCCAGATCCATTTGTACCCATCAGAGCCCAGTCTATTCTCTTTCGTCTCATCGTTCCAAATCACCCGTTTCTGATCTACTGTCCACTGTTCGTACTTATTTGCAAGACAACGCTACTTATGACGATATTGAAGTCAAGGCCTCTTCAAGTTTTTTCTGGCCACCATTCCAGACTTGTGTAATGTGCATCACATGCATGGTCGTCTGTGATCTATTATGAAGAATACTATCCACCTCCACTGCTGTGTTTGTTGCGCCAGAACTGATAGATCTTGTGATAAGCCGACTTGTTAACTCCAATATTTTGCCTGGACATCCACCTCTTGGATTTGGAATGGATGGATAGACTTTCGTATTCTTCCAACTGTCATGGCGCTCACATGATGTAGTTTGGCAATTTTCTTTGCTGAGATTCCGCTATCGATGAGCTGGATGATGCTGATTCTCTTTTCTTGGGAAATCTTCATGGATGCTCCTGGATTCGAACTAGTGACTTTTCGTTTGGGAATCAACCCAATAACACACTGATTAGGTTATTAGAGAATGTGAAAATAGGTACTGATTAAGCTTTTAGGAAATGTGATAACAGGTTGTAATTTGTAGTATACAAGAAGAAAAAGATTGTTCCACCACCAGGAGCAAAACAGTATTAATGCAGTTACATGACAAGAATCTGCATAACGAATCATATGCTAAATAGTTGCAAGTCCAATTTATGTATGAGATAGTGAAGATGATTGTCTAGAAAATGATGGTCGTCTCACATTCGAAGCTGTAGTGGATGGTGAGATATGGAGGCGGAAAGTCAAAACTTCAAAACATTGTTACCCTTTTGCTTGTCAGTGTATATACTGGGACTACAGTGGGCATGGAGGACCGGGAGGGCATTATACGTGTATATATCTAGTCTAGTTTGGGGTATGAACATTTTTTTTGCTCCTCTCTGAAGTCTCTATTTATTTGGGGATCTGGAGTCTGTATTCAGACACAGAATATCAACAAAGGCTATATTAATTGGTAAGTGCCATATAGTCACCTTGTAGTCACCTTATATTGGTCACAAGTAGCCAGTAAGTGGTCAGCCCCTTTAATAAAGCACTGCAACCTGTTTACCCAAAGCTTGTGTTTGGTATCTTATTACTTAATTGCATGTATATATAATAAAATGGCGCATATGTTTCCATGTCTCCAGCCATAGATTCCATTAACAGAGACTTTAGCAAGATAGAGACGGAAGAAGGTCATAACTCCCATCATTGCTTAAATCCACTGTCTAGGAGAGAATTGCATTGTGTACAAGTGGAACTGTGACTGCTATAATTGGATGTATTACAACCCCCTTTTTACACTGGAGTAAAGAGAGGCATTTATTTTTCTACTACTGGCCTGGTTTCCTGACTCCTACACCATACTCCGACCATTGTACTCTACAAGCCCTGCCTTGCACCCATACAGATACTTAACATCATAGGCACCCCAACTACCTTCAGACAGGAGTACTACAATTAGGGTGTGCCCCAGTGGAAGAAAGGTTACGCCCTCCTTTCACTGCACGGCCCTAGGGAGCAACAGTGTAAGAAAATCCATTGTGATTGACTGTAACAGCCAGAGCAGTACCACTCCCATCCTCCGCTCTGGCTCCTCAGGGCCTCGCTGCATATACATATCTGGTTATCTCGCTGTTGAATGCTTAAAGAGCATGTGTCACTATGATCAACCCTTTTAAACCTGTAGAGTTGATCATAGTGAATAAAGTGACCTCCTATTGCTGCAGTTGGATGTCCGGTTGCAGCATAATAATTATTTTTTATTATAATGCTAATGAAGTGCTTGGAGCACCAATGGGTCTGGTCTAGCCCTTCTAAGCACCGCTTTACCTCCTCTTCTCCTCCATGGTCTGATTGGCAGAGCCAGGAATCCTAACTGTTCGGATGCCTGACCCTGAAATCTCACATTTACGCCAGAGAGACTTCTTCAGCGCATGAGCGGTTGATCTTAGGTGCTCTCACCACTGAGATCTGCACTGTACAAGCGCTAATCACATCAGTATCCTCCCGGAAGAGAAGATGTGTGTCTGCTTCACTAAATGGTGAAATTCCCCAGCAAAGTTGATTCTGGAACATCTTTTCTTATAACTCTGTTATTCCATTCCTCAGTTATTGCTACTAGAATTTTAATAATACATTTGCAACTGAGAGTTTCCAGGGGTGTGCCAGGTTTTTGAGATAAAGAATCTCTAGATTAATGGATGCCAGATTCATGACAGGTACAAACGCAAAAACAAATGCAATCGCACTCTGCAACCAGCACTCCGCCCTGCCTCTATGCTGGATGTTGAATGGGACATTGGTGTACATTTTGGCCAAAGCGTAATAAGCCACTCACCACGTCAAGGTCGCCTCCATGAGTGGTCCCTAACACTAGTTCCTATCTGTTATGGGCCATGACAGCCACACAAAGTCCAGGGAATGCAGGTGCAGCATGCACGCCAAGCACACTCTGCTTTTAACCCCGTCCGGTGCCATTACAGCTTTCATCGGATCCAGGGATGCAAGTACCAACATGCATGCTGAGCCCACTATATACTTCTCCTGGAGCCAAATGGCTACTGGTAGGTGCTATATAAGCAGACTCAGTTTTATACTGACTTTAAAACCAGCCTCCAGGGCAGACTAACTGGTCAGGTGTGCATGACTCAAAGGAGATCGCCACGCCTCCAATATAAACTACAAAGAAAAAATGTGGGTGATTCAGTCAGCACAACCCTGTATGCAGGTGCACATCGCTATGGCGAAATACAGATACAAACGCAAAAACAAATGCAATCGCACTCTGCAACCAGCACTCTGCCCTGCCTCTATGCTGGATGTTGAATGGGGCATTGGTGTACATTTTGGCAAAAGCGTAATAGATTCATGACAGATTCATGACAGATTCATGACAGGGTTGTGGTGTCTGCATGCTGCCCATGATGGCTAATGGCAGTGCAGTTTTGTCTGTCAAACTGAAGTATGGTCTTCAAAATGGTGCAGCTATTGGCCATCTTATATTCGGGTGCGTGCAGGGTATGCAACCACTAAATGTATTTCTGTGCAGAAAAATCCACTGTGGAATCACATGCAGGATATGCCACAGATGCATCGCATTGCAAAGGGAGAAATCCACAGTGGAAATCCACAGTATCAGTTGTCATATTGTGGATGTAAAATCCTCTCTGCCGGTCAATTCTGTTGATCATGTAGTTTATTTATAAATTCTCATCCACTTTGCTGCTGCTGTAAGCGCTGCAGATTTTTCCCACAATTCCAGTATCACAAAGACACAAAGGACAAGAAAATGCAGAAGTGAAGAGCTGAACCTTTTTTATAAGGCCCCTTGCAGACGAGCGTTCCTCCCGCAGCGAATCCGCATCGCAGCACCCGGCCTGACCTCCTATCGCTGCCGGGAGTCACATAGCTTTATATGGATTTATGATGCTATGTAACCCTAAGGCCCCTTTCACACAGGCGAGTATTCCGCGCGGGTGCAATGCGGGAGGTGAACGCATTGCACCCGCACTGAATCCGGACCCATTCATTTCTATGGGGCTGTTCAGATGAGCGGTGATTTTCACGCATCACTTATGCGTTGCGTGAAAATCGCAGCATGTTCTATATTCTGCGTTTTTCACGCAACGCAGGCCCCATAGAAGTGAATGGGGTTGCGTGAAAATCGCAAGCATCCGCAAGCAAGTGCGGATGCGGTGCGATTCTCACGCACGGTTGCTAGGAGACGATCGGGATGGAGACCCGATCTGTATTTATTTTCCCTTATAACATGGTTATAAGGGAAAATAATAGCATTCTGAATAGCACTGGAGGGGTTAAAAAAAAATAAAAAATCATTTAACTCACCTTAATCCACTTGCTCGCATAGTGATTCACCATGGTAAAAGATCATGTGACGTACCATGTGATGACCGGAGTGACGTCATCACAGGTCCTTCAACAAAGGAGACACAAGGAGATGCCGGGCTACGCGAGCAAGTGGATTAAGGTGAGTAAATGATTTTTTATTTTTTTTTAACCCCTCCAGTGCTATTTTACTTTGCATTCTGTATTCAGAATGCTATTATTTTCCCTTATAACCATGTTATAAGGGAAAATAATACAATCCACAGAACACCGATGGGTACCAAACACGCACGATTTTTCTGACGCGAGTGCAAAACGCATTACAATGTTTTGCACTCGTGCGGAAAAATCGCGGGTGTTCCCGCAACGCACCCGCACATTTTTCCGCAACGGCCGTGTGAAAGAGGCCTTAGGCCCCTTTCACACGAGCGAGTTTTCCGTGCGGGAGCAATGCGTGACGTGAACGCATAGCACCCGCACTGAATCCTGACCCATTCATTTCAATGGGTCTGTGTACATGAGCGTTGTTTTTCACGCATCAGTTCTGCGTTGCGTGAAAATCGCATCATGTTCTATATTCTGCGTTTTTCACGCAGCCCTGGTTCCATAGAAGTGAATGGAGCTGCTTGAAAAACAAGTGCGGGTGCGATGCGTTTTTCACTGATGGTTGCTAAGAGATGTTGTTTGTAAACCTTCAGTTTTTTATCACGCGCGTGAAAAACGCATCAAAACGCATTGCACCCGCGCGGAAAAAACTGAACAACTGAACGCAATCGCAGACAAAACTGACTGAACTTGCTTGCAAAATAGTGCGAGTTTCACTGAACGCACCCTGAACGCATCCGGGCCCAAAAACATGATGCCCGTGTGAAAGAGGCCTTAGGCCTCTTTCACACGGGTGTTGCGGGAAAATGTGCGGGTGCGTTGCGGGAACACCCACGATTTTTCCGCGCAAGTGCAAAACATTGTAATGCGTTTTGCACTCGCGTGAGAAAAATCACGCATGTTTGGTACCCAAACCCGAACTTCTTCACAGAAGTTCGGGCTTGGGTTAGGTGTTGTGTAGATTTTATTATTTTCCCTTATAACATGGTTATAAGGGAAAATAATAGCATTCTGAATACAGAATGCATAGTATAATAGCGCTGGAGGGGTTAAAAAAATAAATAAATAAACTCACCTTCTCCTCTTGTTCGCGTAGCTCCGGGTCTCTTCTTTACTTCTCAAAAGATAAACTATCGGCTAGGACCTGTGGTGACGTCAGATCACATGCTCCAATCACATGGTACATCACCACGGTGATGTACCATGTGATTGGAGCATGTGATCTGACGTCACCAAAGGTCCTTTAGTCGATAGTTCATCTTTTGAGAAGTAAAGAAGAGACCCGGAGCTACGCGAACAAGAGGAGAAGGTAAGTTTATTTTTTTTATTTTTTTTTAACCCTCAATTGATCACCTACTAAGCATTCTGTATTCAGAATGCTATTATTTTCCCTTATAACCATGTTATAAGGGAAAATAATACAGTTTATAGACTGTCACCTAGCAACCATGCGTGAAAATCGCACCGCATCCGCACTTGCTTGCGGATGCTTGCGATTTTCACGCAAACCCATTCACTTCTATGGGGCCTGCGTTGCGTGAAAAACGCAGAATATAGAGCATGCTGCGATTTTCACGCAACGCATAAGTGATGCGTGAAAATCACCGCTCATCTGAACAGCCCCATAGAAATGAATGGGTCGGTATTCAGTGCGGGTGCAATGCGTTCACCTCACGCATCGCATCCGCGGGGAATACTCGCCCGTGTGAAAGGGGCCTTACAATTCTGGAATGTACTGGATAATACTGGCATAATGATGAGTCCATTTAAATAAATAAATGGAACATTTACTGAGAATCACTTGCCTTGAGGTAGATGTACATATTACTGCAATGCAAAGCGGTAGTTATAATTCATTTAAAGTGGTATTCTCATCTTCCCTTTTCATACTTACCTTCCTTGAGCGCGACGTTCACTTCCTGGATTCTTCTCCCGGCCGGGCCGCGCTTGCGCAGAAGACTGAAGATTTTCTCTCGGCCGGGCCGCGCAATGTCCTGAACACGCCGCCGCGCATGCGCCATGGTGACTTATTCCTGGCCTGTATAGTACAGAGCCGGCGTGCGCGTTCGCGGCTCTGTACTATACTGGCCAGGAAGAAGTCATCATGGCGCATGCGCGGCGGCGTACGCGTTCAGGACATTGCGCGGCCGGGAGAGAATCTTTAGTCTTCTGCGCAAGCGCGGCCCGGTGGGATTCGACAGAAGAGGTGGTCGTAACCAGGGGAGACCAAAGACAACATCAGGTAAGAGGGGACTTATTTTCTAAAAAAGGGTGGGAATTGGGTAATAAAATATATTTAGAAAAATTATCACTGTCAAATCATTAACATATTTAACAGTGATCATTAAGATGAGAATACCCCTTTAAAGGACATCACAAGTTATTTGTATCTGTAATCCTAATAACAGGCTCTTGGTAAGTTATTGACTCTGGTCACACTGAGGCTATTGTAACTTCAGGTGTGGGATATACATCAATAAACTTCTCTGTTTCACATGGCCGGTACATATATCTTCCTTAGCTTACTCACAGTTTCCATTAGTATTGTCCATACTGTTCATAGAGGAAAATGGCTCCAAATACAGTTCTGCAGAGCGTGGACAGGTGCTGTAGGCAAATCCTGTTTCCACTGTGTGCTAGCACAGTCCATAGGCTGCAATATCACGCTCACCTCTACTAGGCTTTCCTTATACTCTCTGCCACACTGGGTCACTTCTATTCCTCTCTTTTAGGCCTACCCTTGGTCAACTCAGAGGGGTAGCTACTTGTCAGCTCTCATTTACTTATGGGTTCAGCAGGTCCAGCCCTAGCTTTAGTTAGCCGGCTTCCTTGTCTGACTCTGCGGTCTGGCTGAGGAGTCTGACTTTTGTGTCTGACTTGGGATTAGCTTCCCTTTGCTACAGACTAAACTTCCACTGACCATACTTCAGTGTTCTGGTCTAGACTGACCTTGCTTTCACTGAGCTAAACTCTACTTCTATATATAAGTATTTAGCACCATCGCCACCTAGGGGTGACTGGGTGTGTCTACATGTAAGGTGCAAGCAGCCTGTTAAAAGGAATTATAGCAAAATACATACATGTTGCACAATGGATATACTGCAAATACCCTTATGTATATAGGGCCCCACTACTATTATGGAGTAGGACACTGCACATACATGATACACCCGTCTTAGCAGGATATAGTCCCTCCAGACTCACCTGATCTTTAGTACTACCCCCATCTAGAAACATAAAGATTACCTCTCTGTGATCCCCTTCCTCTAGAAGCACATGCATTTCACCTTTTCTACCCTACAAGGATTTGAGGGTCCTGGCCAATATTTATTAGAATATTGTAGTTAAATGTATCATTACCACCTTAATTCTTGATTACAGAGCTGCACCTATAGACAAATGTGTAGTGTATGGGGACTGTAATGCCCGTCACTACAAAAGGGTCACTTGGTGTGCTGTCGTCCCTCTTATTTATGGGGAAGGTGGTATATGTCATCTTTATAAAATGTCATGTAATGTAATGCTATGTATTTCCCTGTTACTGTGAAACTTGCATGTACAGGCCTGCTAGGGGTGTCATTTCAGCTCTTAGTCACTAGAGGGAGCTAGGGAGCCCTAGTCTATATAAGGCCCAGTCAGGGAAAGGAAAGTCAGTCTAGAGTCTTAAGTGGGAGTCTAAAGCTGCAGCCTGCAGTCTGAAGTTGGAGCTTAGACTATGTCAGAGACAAGTCCAGGCCTGAAGCCTGCGGACCAGGAGAGGGTATTGCAGTCCCTGTAACCGGGTTCCAGATCCAAGGAGAAGGTTCCCCTCCTGAATTCATATACGCAGAAGCAGGAGTTCAGAAGTTTTCAGAGTCAGTGCTGGGAGAGACAGAGGCAAGTCAAGAAAAGCAAGAGGTACTCAAGACAACAGAGGAGGTACTTGATAAAGATAAAACCAAGGATATACGCCAGAGCTAGGGCATTGGGCCTTGGAGAAGAGTTTCTATGTTCCAGGATCAGTCAGGAATAGAGTGCAAGCTGCCTGTACTACAAGTCCTGTGTTTAACACTCTGAAGTCACCTTGCTATACATATATTGCCTGCATCAACTGTATTGAAAATCAACTGTCTGCAAAGGAACTGCGTTTCCGTTAATGTCCCTATATGATGACTACTAAAGTTTGAGTTCTGCTTTAACATCACGTGGTTCCTCAATTATTCCTGCTATCAGCAAACGGCGTGCCACCGTTTAATTGGCACTGGCGTCACGAACATTTCTCATCATCACCTGCCCTTGCAGAGAGTCAGCCGTCTCAGGTTAGTGTCTATTGCACTACAACACCCAGGAACACTATTACACCTAACTTGAGTACGCTGCACCTCTCTTTTGGCGTCACGAACAGGATACGCACGCTTTCTAGTGCAAGAAGCGTGAACTTTGTGCCTTATACAGTTGCCCTGTGACCAAAGTGACAAATTGCCTGTTTTATTAAAGTGGACTTTGTGGACTGAAAATCCTACCCAAAGTGTGCCTAAAACCTCCAAAAAGCGCTGTACAGTGTTGCGCTATCAAGAGGAAAGAAATCGCCACATTGGAGTGTGGTTTTATGGACTTTTCATCATCCTGCTTGCTGTCAGTGAATAGACAGCGTTTATACCCAAAGATGGCCGCTGAGGCTACTGAAATAACTGCTGCGTCATCTTCGTCCCGAAAAGGCGGGAAAAATTGGCGCCTTTCTGAGGAAATAGCGGGAAGGAGTTCAAGGTCAGGCGCCACTGCTTATCTGGACATTTGCATGTCGGCTAGCATGGACTCCGCCTTCCATATACTGGAATACCTGGGGGGCGGCCTCCCAGTGCAATGGGAGGAGCTGGCTGATCTAATTGACGCGACCCTATCGCTCTCCAGAGAAGGATCGAGCATGTTGGAGAGTGAACAGAGCTTTGCTGCAACGTCCGCGCCTGAGATCCCAAAAATGAATGATATTGGTGTAGAGCCAGAGGAGGCTCCACCGGCCTACTCTCCGGGACCGGAGAAACCCGCCTGCCCGCCACGGGAGAAAGAACCGGAGCCCTGCTATGGCTCCTGGAGAGACTTCTTTCAGCCGTCTTTTAAGTGGTCTTCACTAATGGCAGAGATCCGGGAGGCCGCTATAAAGCGGAATACAAAGACTAAAATCTATTATGAGGAAATGACCAAGACTATCCATGAACGACACACCAACACCCAACCCCGCCTGGAAAGGAGAAAGGGGTTGGTGGTGTCCTTTGACAAAGCCCGTGGCTACGGGTTAATACAAGATTACCTGACTGGCAGAGACCTATACGTTAACAGAAGATCTGTCAAGAGAGACTACCTCACTTCCTATCAGCACAGCCTCCGCGAGGGAGAGGAAGTGGAGTTCACCCCTGCCAAGAGCCTGAGAGGCCCTTATGCAACTGCCGTGACCCGTCCCAAGCGAGAACCTGAGGACTGGGAGGCAGAAGAAGACTACTCTGGCTGCGAGCGGGAACCTGAGCGCTCTCCAGAGCCGGCCCATCACGCCTTCCAAGAGCGGAGCTCCTTCATTGGGCCTAACGTCTTCTGGCAGCCAACCGTGTTGGAAAAATGGGTGAGCCCTTATCCTTCCCCCGAGCTGCCTCGTCGGGAGAAGACCATACAAGATATGGAAAACTTAAAAGGACTTCGCAATACCTTTGAGAACATCCGGAGGGGTCGGAGACCCGATGCATCACCAGAACCTGCAGAGGCCGAGTCCGCGCCATCGTTGACTGTACCTGCGCCGGCGGCGCCAGCAGATGACAGCGACTCTGACACGGAGAGCATCGGTGAACAGATTGTCCGGCTGGAGGAGAAGTTGCGGGAGCTGCGCAAGATCGCGACCGCCAGGATCCAGACGCCGCCAAAGAAGGACGAGGTAAGGGTGCCTGTCACCACCCGTAAACCACCGTCTGCTAATGTTGCTCCGTCAAGGCCCCAAGGAAGACCCGTTATTCCTGTGAGTTGCTACACCGAGCCCACCGGACCGCTTGCGGCGGCGGTACCAACTGTCTTACATCCCACAATTATCATGTCGGGACCAGTACGGTCCACCCAAGGGTTTACCCCTAGGCCCATGGGGCCAATACCTATTAGGGGCCCCTTTACCTTGCAGCTGCCCCCTAACACCGTTATGTGGGCCCATCCTCCTGTAGAGGACTACTACAGGCCGTATTTGCCAGCAGAGCCCGGTAATGATGACATACCCCTGTGAATCAGCCTGCTAGGCCTTTGATTTATTTCACCAAAGAATGATGTTATTAACCCTTCCAGGACAGGAGTCCTATGTTTCCTGGTCGTTTGTTGCTGCTGCCAGTTCATCCACGGCTCAGTGGTAGGTGTTAACCACTGAAATTACAAGGTCAACAAAGCCAAGTTTGTTTCCAGGATCTCCTGCCTGCTTTTGCTATTTTCCACCACGTTGTGCCTGTTCCGTTGTTGCACCTTTTACCCTTAACCCCCTCTTCAGGTTGATCAGGGGTATTACAGCACTTGTTTTATATTCTACAACTTTATTGTGCAACTTGATACTAAGGAACCGTGCCCGGAGACAGACTCAAAAGAACCTGAGCCTCTGAGATTCTTACTCTTTTTAAAGGAAATGTGCCCAGAGATGGACTCCACCGCCCGAGAGCCTCTGTGATTTAATAGGAAAATAAGCTGGGTACGGACTCATGTGTGTTCTTTGAGCCTCCAAGAACTTTTATACTGTTTTATCTATTTTGCTGTTCTATTATGGACTTATTCATTGTCATGGACTATCCTGGTTATAATGTTACGCTGTGCCAGGTCAGCGTCCCAGTTCCATTCACTATCCTGAGGAGAAGAGAACGACGCCCCTTGTCACCACCCTTCACCTTTGCCAATTGGACCTGATATGAATGTAAATGCAGATGAATTACATATATGTATGCCTGCATGTCTCTTTTTCTGTTTCAGGTAGAGATTCCAGTTGGGCGAGCCCTGATGGAGTACGAGGTCGTACTCAGCTTAAAGCAGTGGGGTATGTAGTGTACGGGGACTGTAATGCCCGTCACTACAAAAGGGTCACTTGATGTGCTGTCGTCCCTCTTATTTATGGGGAAGTTGGTATATGTCATCTTTATAAAATGTCATGTAATGTAATGCTATGTATTTCCCTGTTACTGTGAAACTTGCATGTACAGGCCTGCTAGGGGTGTCATTTCAGCTCTTAGTCACTAGAGGGAGCTAGGGAGCCCTAGTCTATATAAGGCCCAGTCAGGGAAAGGAAAGTCAGTCTAGAGCAGGGGTGGGCAATTATTTTTTCGATGGGGCCACATGAGAAACTGAAAATATTTTGGAGGGCCGGGCCAAAAGGCTAAACTCAATACTGCATAAAATCACCGCGTCCTGGCACAGGCGGGCGTGATGACATCATCATGCCTGCCTGCGCTGGGATTTCACTACCAAATAGACCTCAGGCCTGTAGCCTATGACAAGTCTTGTCGCCATCTGCAAATTTTAAGGCGCATTGGCGACCATTTTGGTCGCCATCTGGAGCGCTGTATTGCATCAGTGACATGAACACTCTCCACATAGAATGTTATATTACATCAGTGACATCACCGCTCTCCACATATAAGTGATATTTTACATCAGTGACATCACCGCTCTCCACATATAATGTTATATTACATCAGTGACATCACTGCTGTCCACATATAGGCGATATATTACATCAGTGACATCACCGCTCTCCACATATATGTGATGAGCGGTGATGTCACTGATGTAATGTATTACTTACCGGTATATGTGGACAGCAGTGATGTCACTGATGTAATATATTACTTATGTGTGGAGAGTGGTGATGTCACTGATGTAATATATCACTTATAAGTAATATATTACATCTGTGACATCACCGCTCTCCACATATAAGAGGCATATTACATCAGTGACGTCATCCCTTGGCGCTGGGGTGCGCAGCCAGGGCCGGCCTTAGGTGTTCAGGCGCCCTGTGTGAGCTAACCTTGTGGTAGTGTTACCTGCAGTCCTATGTAAAACCACAGATAACACTAGTGCTAAATAATGTAGTAGTGTTACCTGCAGTCCTATGTAAAACCACAGATAACACTAGTGTAGATCATGTGGAAGTGTTACCTTCGTCCTTAGTGTGCCTCCCTGTGTCTATCGCACAGACTCCATGCTGGCGCTGCCTCCTCTTCCATCTTCTTCCCCGCACAGAACGTTCTGAAGCAGCTGCGTCAAGACATAGGAACACTGTGGGCAAGGTGATACACACAGGGAGAGACATACACACAGGGACGGGGACACACACAAAGGGACAGACACACACGGACGGACACACACAGGGACGGGGACACACACACAAAGGGACAAACACACACACACAGGGATGGACACACACACACACACACAAAGGGACAAACACACACACACACAGGGATAGACACACACACACAAAGGGACAAACACACACACACACAGGGATAGACACACACACACAAAGGGACAGACACACACACAGGGACGGACACACACACACAAAGGGACAGACACACACACACAGGGACGGACACACACACACTGGCACACTCAACATCAGCAGCAAGTCCAACCCTTAATGACCCCCACAATCCCTGGGGGGGGGGGGGGGGTGATGTAGTAGCAGGCAGGAAAGCACACACTGTCCCCCTGTCCTATATGAGCCCCCCCCACCCCCACCAAATACCTGTAAGTTCTGTTAGTTGCTTGGCTTTGGCTGTGGCTGCTGGCTGGGGCTCCGCCTCCTTCCTCTTTCTGCCTGTGCGGCAGCTGCATCACGCTCCAGCAGCCACTGGTCTGCTCTGTTAAAGAGACAGGCAGGCCAGGCAGCAGAGCGGAGCGCAGAGCGGCCGCGGGCCCCGCCCCCTCCTCACTCCGGACAGTGACTCCGTGCTGTTACAGGGCCGGCGGCGGCGGCGGCAACAAAAATGCCGGGGGCCGGATTAAAAGGTCCGCCGGGCCGTATACGGCCCGCGGGCCGTAGTTTGCCCAGGTCTGGTCTAGAGTCTTAAGTGGGAGTCTAAAGCTGCAGCCTGCAGTCTGAAGTTGGAGCTTAGACTATGTCAGAGACAAGTCCAGGCCTGAAGCCTGCAGACCAGGAGAGGGTATTGCAGTCCCTGTAACCGGGTTCCAGATCCAAGGAGAAGGTTCCCCTCCTGAATTCATATACGCAGAAGCAGGAGTTCAGAAGTTTCCAGAGTCAGTGCTGGGAGAGACAGAGGCAAGTCAAGAAAAGCAAGAGGTACTCAAGACAACAGAGGAGGTACTTGATAAAGATAAAACCAAGGATATACGCCAGAGCTAGGGCCTTGGGCCTTGGAGAAGAGTTTCTATGTTCCAGGATCAGTCAGGAATAGAGTGCAAGCTGCCTGTACTACAAGTCCTGTGTTTAACACTCTGAAGTCACCTTGCTATACATATATTGCCTGCATCAACTGTATTGAAAATCAGGGCCGTCTTTTCGAATGGGCACGCTGGGCAGTTGCCCGGGGGCCCCACTTGCCTGGGGGCCCGCCTGCCCAGTGAACCCACCAGCCAACTTCCCAACCGTCATTTAGCAGCGTTGCCGCCAGGGCCGTCTTTACCAAGGGGCAAAAGGGGCAGCTGCCCTGGGCCCAGTTGCTCCTGGGGGGGCCCAAGGCAGCTGCCTCTTGAGCCCTGCTAGCTACTGCCCCGGGTGTCAGGCTGTCGGCTACACAGGCATCATGATCGTACTGTGTTAATGATCTTAATTCTAGGACCTTAATGAGTTTTAATCTAGGACCTTAATGACATCATTACCATGTGACCAGTAACCTAGCAATTACTGGTCACATGGCTATGAAGTCATCACAGGTCCTATCAGGAGTGTTGCAGAAGTTAACTGTGGAGCTTTTCTGTGTAAAGATTACATCAGAAAAAGGTGACATGGGGTTGTTATTTTAATATACTGTAAACTACTGTATAGTGGGGTGCTGTGTACTGTGTGGGGGGCTGTATACTGTGTGGGGGCCTGTATACTGTGTGGTGGGCTGTATATTGTGTGGTGGGCTATATATTGTGTAATGGGCTGTATATTGTGTGGTGGGCTGTATACTGTGTGTGTGGGGGGGGGGTGGCCTGTATACTGTGTGGGGGCCTGTATACTGTGTGGTGGGCTGTATATTGTGTGGTGGGCTATATATTGTGTAATGGGCTGTATATTGTGTGGTGGGCTGTATACTGTGTGTGGGGGGGGGTGGCCTGTATACTGTGTGTGTGGGGGGGGGGGGGTGGCCTGTATACTGTGTGGTGGGCTGTATAGTGTGGGGGGCCTGTATAGTGTGGGGGGAGTGCTATACTGCTGTACTGTATAGTGTGGGGGGCTGTATACTGTGGGTGCGGTATAGTGTAGAGTGCTGTACTGTATAGTGTGGGGGGCTGTATCGTGTATAGTTTGGGGTGCTGTATACAGTGAGGTGCTGTATAGTGTGGGGGTCTATACTGCTCTACTATATACTGTGGGGTACTGTATAGTGTAGGGTGCTATACTGCATACTGTGTGGTGCTGTATACTATAGGGTGCTATACTGCATACTGTGTGGTGCTGTATACTATAGGGTGCTATACTGCATACTGTGTGGTGCTGTATACTATAGGGTGCTATACTGCATACTGTGTGGTGCTGTATACTATAGGGTGCTATACTGCATACTGTGTGGTGCTGTATACTATAGGGTGCTATACTGCATACTGTGTGGTGCTGTATACTATAGGGTGCTATACTGCATACTGTGTGGTGCTGTATACTATAGGGTGCTATACTGCATACTGTGTGGTGCTGTATACTATAGGGTGCTATACTGCATACTGTGTGGTGCTGTATACTATAGGGTGCTATACTGCATACTGTGTGGTGCTGTATACTATAGGGTGCTATACTGCATACTGTGTGGTGCTGTATACTATAGGGTGCTATACTGCATACTGTGTGGTGCTGTATACTATAGGGTGCTATACTGCATACTTGGGGGTTTACATCCACTTTAATCATACAACTAAAAAAACGAAATAAATATAGATATATATATATAAATGTACACACACTCTGGTGCTGGTGGGTAATGCTGGTGTGGGTACTGCTGGTGCTGGTGGGTATTAATGTTGGAGTGGCGTGTGTACTGCCTGGGTACTCTACATTGTGACATCACAAAAAAAAAAATGTTTGGGTTTACATCCACTTTAAGTTATTAGTGCCCCTCAAGTTTTGACTGTAATATCTTATGTGTCCCCCTTATATAGCAATCTTAGAGTTGCCACTCGTTCGAGGAAGTGTAAAAAAGGTGAGGAAAAATAAAGTTTATTACGTGTTGGTGAAAATAACCTTTAGTGCAGAAATGAAACGTAATGTTTTGAGTGGAGCACAGAAGAGGAAAAAGGCTGCAGAGGAGAAAGAGAAAATGTGCAAACTTCCAAAACTAACATCTTGGCTCAATCCAGGTGCAACGTCAGCCAGTAGTTCTGCTCCTCCAGATGTAGCATCCACATCTACATGCATTCAATTCCAGCAGAAATACCAATGGTATCATTACCTGATCCTACTGCTGGGGAAAATCCACAAGAGGAAATGCCCAATAAATATCGCCTTATTGATAATTTGCATTTTTATTCTAGTGCGTGATTGTGTAGACAGGGCCCCAGTGCACTGTATTGCCCGGGGGCCTATAATGCTCTTAAGATGGCACTGTTGAAAATCAACTGTCTGCAAAGGAACTGCGTTTCCGTTAATGTCCCTATATGATGACTACTAAAGTTTGAGTTCTGCTTTAACATCACGTGGTTCCTCAATTATTCCTGCTATCAGCAAACGGCGTGCCACCGTTTAATTGGCACTGGCGTCACGAACATTTCTCATCATCACCTGCCCTTGCAGAGAGTCAGCGGTCTCAGGTTAGTGTCTATTGCACTACAACACCCAGGAACACTATTACACCTAACTTGAGTACGCTGCAAATGGACACAGAGCTCATTTGACAAATGAAAGGATCACTCTGATTGGTTGCTATGGGAGACTAAGTCAGTTTTCCTTTACACCAGTTTTGATAAATCTCCATGTTCTAATATTAACCCCTTCATGCATTTGGACATAACTGTAAGTCCAAATAAATGTAACTTAGTGTGTTTGCACATACAATCATGTCCAAACAGGCTCGGACTGGCCCACAGGGGTACAGAGGAATCCCCCGGTGGGCCCCTGAGCAAGGTGGGCCCCTAGTCTCCCACCTCCTGCACAAGTGACACATAACACATTATATTTACTGCACTACATACATATAGTCAATGTACAGCCCCTCAACCAGCCTATGCTCATATAAAAAAAACTTGTTAGATTATTTATTATATTTGAATGTATCCGTACGGTGGGCTCCCAAAATAAATTTTACTGGTAGGCCCTAGGTACCCCAGTCCGACACTGTGTCCAAACTGCCTACCTTGACTGTAACACTATAAAGTCTCACAGCCCTGGAGTCTCTGCTCTCCCTTAGATGATTAATCAGTGTCGGTCACAAAATACACATAGATCTACATACACTTATGATGATCCTTTGTCAGAAGAACACCCTAAAATAACATACCAACTCAGTGTACATAAATATACACAAACCAAAAGATAAACTGAGACTAAACGGGTTTTTATAACAAAATATAAATGTACTTTATGCAATAATTACCATGAGATATTAAATGTAATACATCGAATAAAAAAGGGGACTACACCTGAGGGGACATAACACAATATGCATATAGGTGGAGGACAGTAAAAGAAGACCAAGTTGGCTGGAGTACACAATAGGTACAATAATGTATACAAAAGTCACACCCAGACCATATCAAAGTGCAAGTGCATATCTCTGTAGGCATGGAAGGAGTAACCATCAATAACCTGAAATCAGGCCATAAACAGGAATGTATACATACACAGAAACTAGTCACTTAAATGGCCGTGTCTACTAGTAGTGAACACTAGTGATGGACGAACATCGGCTAGGACGGTTCGCGGCGGGCCCCATTCACTTTAAAGGCAGGTGGAATACCTTCAGGTCATATTTGCAGCCACCAAATACTTACTTGAAGTGCACAAATAGTCCCACAACATGGACAGTGACATGCCAGATGTATTCTTTCCATTCATTATTTTTTTCAATGCGAAATATCGGCCATGTAATTTTCGCCTAGGCGCATGCGCAAAATATGCGAGGCCTACTACAGCAACTGGGTTTCCACCAGACCGAAGTTGGATGCGATCAGAAAAGATGGTTGGCAACAATTTTCGCGACATTGAGGAAGAATTTTTGATCACTGTAGGTAATTTGACATTAAAGCAGTGTATTTGATTACATTTCAAATGCATGTTATAACAATCGCTGTTAATGCAGATCGAGTGTTTAAAAAAAGCGCCATTGCGAAAATCCCTAATGATGCAATTAATTTTTTCGCGGTACACACAACTTCACATTTTATAAGGTCTCATGAGATATTAGTTATTGGTGCAGTAAGTATGTTGTGAGAACTTGCCCCTCCAGTACAGGCCCCAAAAATTAGCCAATAGGCATTCACCTGACAGCATACAACTTTGTAGGATTCTTTGACTGGAGATACATTAGGCGGTCACAGGATAAAAATGTAACTGTCGGCCCCAAAAATTAGCCAATAGGCATTACCTGACAGCAAAGAACTTTGGATTCTGTGGCTGGAGGTACATTAGGCTTTCATAGGATAAATATGTAACTGTAGGCCAGTACAGGCCCCAAAAATTAGCCACTAGGCATTCACCTGACAGAAAAGAATTTGGGATTCTGTGGCTGGAGGTACATTAGGCGGTCACAGGATAAATATGTAACTGTCGGCCAGTACAGGCCCCAAAAATGAGCCAATAGGCATTCACCTGACAGCAAAGAACTTTGGATCCTGTGACTGAAGGTACATTAGGCGTTCACAGGATAAATATGTAACTGTAGGCCAGTACAGGCCCCAAAAATTTGCCACTAGGCATTCACCTGACAGCAAAGAATTTGGGATTCTGTGGCTGGAGGTACATTAGGCGTTCACAGGATAAATATGTAACTGTAGGCCAGTATAGGCCCCAAAAATTAGCCAATAGGCATTCACCTGACAGCAAAGAACTTTGGATTCTGTGGCTGGAGGTACATTAGGCGTTCACAGGATAAATATGTAACTGTAGGCCAGTACAGGCCTCAAAAATTAGGCATTCAACGGACATAAAAGGCCTTTTATGCCGCTGTATTTACCTAAGACAGGGACCATGATTTGTTCTGGGTGGTGGCGGATATTTGTGGGCTGTCATGAGGAATTTCAATCAAACATGGTCGACTCGTCACATGTGCTGAATTCCTTTGAGATCCATGCCTCATTCATTTTTAGAAATGTGAGGTAGTCCACACTGCCATGAGCTAGGCGAGTGCGCTTATCGGTCACGATCCCCCCTGCTGCGCTGAACGTCCTTTCAGACAGGACACTGGACGAGGGGCAAGCCAACAGTTCCATGGCAAATTGTGCCAGCTCTGGCCACAGGTCAAGCCTGCACACCCAGTAGTCCAGGGGTTCATCGCTTCTCAGAGCGTCTACATCGGCCGTTAACCCAATGTAGTCAGACACCTGTCGGTCTAGGCGTTCCCTGAGGCTGTATCTGGAGGACGGCTGTCGATGGGTTGGCTGCAAGAATGATCTCATATCCGAAGTGACCAACACATCTTCAAACCGCCCTTTTATTCCATGCGCTGTTGGATTGGTACCCAAAACTGTTTCTCTGTGAGTGGAAATTCCTCTGCCAGCGCCTGCAAAAGCAGAATGCAGCATTTCTCGAAGCAAGGCCTGGAAGTGCTGCATTCTGACAGCCCTCTGTGATGGTTGTAACATTTCTGCCATTTTGTGTTTGTACCAGGGGTCTAAGTACGTTGCCACCCAGTACTGGTCCTTGCCCTTTATGCTTTTTATACGGGGGTCCCTCTTCAAACACTGGAGCATGCCCTGGCACCATCCTCCTCTGACTCCTCTTCAGACTCCTGTTGTTGACTTGTCTCAGATGGAGTAGCCCCCCCTGGGAATTCATCCAGCATTGCAACTTCCTCATCTTCCTGCTCCTGCTCCTCGACGGCTTGATCAATGACACAATGCAATGCACGCTCCAGAAAGAAGGCATAAAGTACGATGTCACTGATGGCGCCATGGCTGCGACTGACCAGTTGGTGATCTCATCAACTGGCCGCAGAAGTCTGCATGCATCGCGCATGAGCAGCTACTGGCGCGGCGGGAAAAAAAAACAAGCTCCCCAGAACCTGTCCTGCCGCAGAGTTCGTACAGGTAGTCATTAACTGCACGTTTCTGCCGGAACAGCCTATCAAGCATATACAAGGTGGAGTTCCATCGCGTCGGGCAGTCACAAATCAGACGTCTGACGGGCAGGTGGTATAGCCGCTGAATGTCAGCAAGGCGAGCCATGGCCGTGTAAGATCTTCTAAAATGGACAGAGATTCTCCTGGCCTGCCGCAAGACGTCCTGGACCCGGGGTATTTGGCAACGAATCGCTGCATGACTAAGTTCAGGACGTGGGCCATGCACGGCACGTGTGTCATTTTGCCCTGTTTCAGCGCGCTCAGCAGATTGGCACCGTTGTCGCACACCACTTTACCAACTGTCAAATTGAGCGGGGTTAGCCACTGATCTGCCTGTGACCGCAAAGCTGAAAGGAGTGCAAGACTGGTGTGGCTCTTGGCTTCCAGGCACAACAGACGGAGCACAGCATGGCAACGTCTCACCTGGCACGTCAAATAGGTTCTGGGGATCTTGGGGTGCGCAGCGGAAGAGACAGTAGCAGCGAAAAAAGAGGAGTCAGCCGAGGAGAGAGAGGATGGAGTAGGAGGAGGAGAAGAAGAGGCAGGCGTGCATGCAATCCGTGGTTATAACAGCAAATCTACACGGGTGCCACGGGTTGCATGCTTGACGGCCGTCAGAAGGTTCACCCAGTGGGCAGTAAAAGTTATGTACCTTCCTTGCCCGTGTTTGCTAGACCATGTGTCTGTGGTCAGATGTATCTTGGCACCGACACTGTGTACTAGAGATACATTCACTTGCCGCTGAACGTGGCCATATAGCTCTGGGATGCCCTTCTGGGAGAAATATTTCCTTCCGGGGACCTTCCATTGCATCCATTCCATTCAAATTGTCTAAAGGCCTCCGAGTCCACCAGTTTATATGGCAGTAGTTGGCAGGCTAGCAGTTCTGACAAGCCAGCGGTCAGCCGTTGGGCAAGAAGGTTATCCGGCGTCCTCATCTTTTTTCGCTCGAACATTTGGGGCAAGGAAGCCTGCCTTTTGCCAGATGAACGCAACAACAGCATGGTGGAAGGTGGAGTGGAGGATAACTGGGAGGAGAGAGGAGAAGGAGAAGAGGCAGGACGGTGAGCGCCGGGAGTGTGGCTTTGTGGGTTCTGACGGTGTTGCTCCCATTGGACTCTGTGATGGGAGACAAGGTGCCTTCTTAAGGTGGTCGTCCCTAGGTGAGTGTTGGGCTTACCGCGACTTATGCGTTGACAGCACAGGCTGCAGATGGCAACACTATTGTCAGCAGCGGACACATTAAAAGAAGCCCACACTCCGGCGTCCTGGGAGCACCAGATGTGACCGTGCATGGTGGATGTTTAGTTTCAGATACATTAGCAGTCTGCTTTTTGCCTCCTGTGCACTGTAAGTTCTGCCTGCTTCTCCTCCCTATCTGCTGCTCAGTCTCTCCCTCTGAACTCCCCTCCTCTTCCTCTCTTCTGGGCACCCACGTGATGTCCACGTCGTCATCAGATTCTTCACCTTCACCACCACTGACATTAGAGATCTCGGAGTAGGCAGCAACAGCGGGGATCACCCTCCTTCGGCTGATCTGGGTACTGTCGTCAGACTGCTGTGTTACAACCGTTGATACCTCCTCTTCCTGATCCGGTGCCAAGAATGGCTGTGCATCGGTAAGGTCTTTGAATGTATGGGAAAATAATTCCTCTGACTCGAGCGGAGGGGATATGGTGGTGGTGGTGGTGTCTTTGGGGGAAGAGGGTGCAGATAGAGAGGATGAGGAAGGTGCAGAAGCACAAGGCTGAGTGAGCCACTCAACCAAGTCTGGTGCGTCCTTTGACGTAATTGCACGCACCTTCTGCAACTTCCCACTTAGGCTCCGGCCTGGTGCACCTGCCCGACCCCTATCACCCCTGCGGAATGGCCTGCCTCTTCCTCTGCCTGTCATTTTCAAAATGACCCTGTGACAAAAGTCCCTATAGAAGAGCAGTATTTGTGGAAGAAGGTATATCACACCCCTGCCTCAATCAGTTTTTTGGGAGGGCAACTGGTAAATCACACCAGTAGAAATGATTGGTTCCAATAGGGTTTTTCACTCTGTGTAGATGCGGTAATGCAGCAAAACCGCAGAGAAATGCTGCACTACCTAAATGCACTATATAGAACGTATATTATTGGCATATAAAATCCCTGCTTCAATCATTATTTTTGGGGGGCAACTGGTAAATCACACCAGTAGAAATTATTTCTTCAAATAGTGTTTGTCATTCTGTGTAGATGCGGTGACGCAGCAAAACCGCACACAAATGCTGCGCTACCTAAATGCACTATATAGAACGTATATTGTTGGTAAATAACACCCCTGCCTCAATCAGGTTTTTGGGGGGGCAACTGGTAAATCACACCAGTAGAAATAATTTGTGGTCATGGCTACGGCCAAGAGAGCCCTAATATCATGGTCGGCGTGACTATCACATACGTGACGCAGAGGGAGGGAACAAGGAAGGCCCTGCCCAAGTGAGAGGGAAGGTGGTGACCCCTGACTCACCTAGCGGCTGGCACCTGGCTGCCCTGATGTCCCTAGACGGGTTCCTCACCCGTACGCCGATCACGTGCCTAAAGCCCTGGCTTTCCCTAAGCTGAGCCCTAGATAGTGAACAGGGCGGTGGGAACACTAGTCCGCACCACTAGCTCTAAAGGAAAACACCAAGGGAAGGACAGACAATACAAACTCAACATATAATCCCAGGTGGGCGACAACAGGAGACAACAAGAATCCCAACAGGGATCCGGAGGGTAGCACTCTGGAACGACAACCAGGATTCACAACTCCAGTGGGTCAGTATAGATGTCCAGGCAGGAAGCTCTATAACTGGCAACTAGAGAAGTGTGAGGGGACAATATAAGGAGGTTGGGAGTGGCAGACAAGAAACAGCTGAGGAGGAGAAGCTACGGATCCCTGATTGAGACAAAAAGGATAGCAAGGCAAACACAGAAAACAATCACTAAGAAACAACGTGATCTTTAGATATAGAGCGCGCAGCCACCCGCTGCGACCTCCTGACCCCGGGTATAACGGAGTCAGACGTGGCTCTTGATACCCTCGTGACAGTACCCCCCCTTTCACGAGGGGCCTCCGGACACTCAGGACCAGGTCTGAGAGGTATGGAAAGCCTGAATTAACCTGTTGGCGTTTACCTCTGACGCTGGAACCCACATTCTTTCCTCGGGACCGTAACCCCTCCAATGCACCAGATACTGAAGAGAGCGGCGGACCCGACGAGAATCAACAATTCTGGCTATTTGAAACTCCAGATTACCATCCACAATAACAGGAGGAGGTGGCAGTGGTGATGGTTCTAGAGGTGGAACATACTTCTTGAGTAACGATTTATGGAAGACGTTATGGATCTTAAAAGTCTGAGGTAGCTCCAGGCGAAAAAGCCACAGGGTTAATAACGGCTGCTATTTTATAAGGACCAATGAACCTAGGGCCCAGTTTCCAAGAGGGAACCTTCAACTTAATATTCCTAGTAGACAACCACACATAGTCATTCACTCCTAGGTCCGGACCTGGCGACCGTTTCTTATCGGCCATGCATTTATATTTACCACTCATCTTTTTCAAGTTAACTTGCACCTTCTGCCATACCGATGAAAGAGATGAAGAAAACCTTTTCTCTTCGGGAACCCCAGAAGACCCCCCCCCTCTTTGAAAGTACAAAATTGGGGATGAAAACCGTATGCACCAAGGAATGGTGACTTGCCAGTGGACTCCTGATAATGATTATTTATGGCAAACTCAGCTAACGGTAAATATGATGACCACAACTCTTGGTTTTCAGACACAAAACACCTTAAATATGTTTCTAGGTTTTGGTTGGTACGCTCAGTCTGTCCATTCGACTGAGGATGGAAAGCTGAGGAAAAGGACAAGTGTACCCCCAAACGGGAACAAAAAGCTTTCCAAAACTTAGAAATAAACTGGGTTCCCCGATCCGAAACCACATCGGAAGGGACCCCGTGAAGCTTCACGATTTCACTGATAAACACCTGAGCAAGAGTTTTAGCATTAGGAAGTGCGGGTAGCGCAATAAAGTGTACCATTTTGCTAAACCTGTCTACTACTACCAAAATAACTGTTTTACCAGCAGACAACGGTAAGTCAGTGATGAAATCCATTGACAGATGTGTCCATGGCCTATTGGGGATAAAAAGTGGCAATAAAGACCCTGCTGGACGTGTATGAGAGACTTTCGCGCGTGCACAAGTAGAGCAAGTAGACACGAAATCCATTACATCCTGACGCAACCTTGGCCACCAAAAACGACGAGATAATAGCTCCAAGGTTGCTTTACTACCCGGGTGCCCAGCAAGTGCCGAATTATGATGTTCTTTTAATAATTCAAGACGCAGGTTTAACGGTACAAACAATTTCTCTGAGGGGCAAGAGGCCGGGGCGTCCCCCTGGGCCTCTAACACCTTTCCCTCTAGAACAGAGTGTACAGCAGAGACAACCACTCCTCTTTGTAAAATAGGTACCGGATCACTAACATTACCCCCTCCAGGGAAACTACGAGATAACGCGTCTGCCTTGGTATTTTTTGCCCCAGGACGATAGGTGATTACAAAGTTAAATCTGGTAAAGAATAGCGACCACCTAGCTTGTCTAGGGGTGAGACGCTTAGCCGATTCTAGGTACAGAAGGTTTTTGTGATCCGTAATCACCGTGACGGGGTGGATTGCTCCCTCTAAGAAGTGACGCCACTCTTCAAGCGCCAGTTTAATCGCCAACAGTTCCCTATTTCCAACATCATAGTTCTTCTCTGCAGAAGATAATTTTTTGGAAAAGAAAGCGCAAGGGCGCCATTTGCCAGGAGACGGACCCTGAGACAATACAGCCCCCACTCCCACCTCTGACGCATCTACCTCAACAATAAAAGGCTGGGAGACATCAGGTTGAATTAGAACAGGTGCCGAGGTAAACCTCTCTTTTAGAGAGGAAAATGCATTTTTTGCGGCGTCAGACCATTTGGAAAAATCAGTCCCCTTCCTAGTCATGTCGGTAAGGGGTTTAACGATCACTGAATAATTTTTAATGAACTTTCTATAGAAATTTGCGAAACCCAAAAACCGTTGTAGGGCTTTAAGGTTCTCAGGAAGATCCCAATCTAAAATTGCCTGGACCTTCCCAGGATCCATACGGAAACCTGAAGCAGATAATAGATATCCCAGGAACTGTATTTCCTGAACGGCGAAGACACATTTTTCAATTTTCGCATATAATTTATTCGTCCGTAGGACCTGCAGTACTTGCCTGACATGCACCTCATGTGTTTTCAGATCAGCCGAATAAATTAAGATATCATCTAGGTATATGACTACAAACCTGCCGATGAGATGACTAAAAATATCATTAACGAAATGTTGGAAGACAGCGGGGGCATTGGTCAGACCGAAAGGCATAACTAGATTTTCATAATGCCCCTCAGGGGTGTTAAAAGCTGTCTTCCACTCATCCCCTTCCCTGATACGAATCAGATTGTAGGCCCCCCTAAGATCAAGTTTGGAGAACCACCTAGCACCTGCAATCTGATTAAAAAGGTCAGGAATGAGAGGAAGAGGGTATGGGTCTCGGATGGTTATCTGGTTTAGCTCACGGAAATCTAGGCAAGGACGCAGGCCCCCATCTTTCTTTTTAACAAAGAAAAACCCTGCAGCCACGGGTGAAGAAGAGGGTCTGATGTGTCCCTTAGCCAGACTCTCGGAGATATAATCTTTCATGGCTTGTCTCTTGGGACCCGAAAGATTATACAACCTGGACTTGGGTAATTTTGCACCGGGAATCAGGTTAACCGGGCAATCATAAGGACGATGAGGTGGTAGCTTCTGACAACCCTTTTCAGAAAAAACGTCCTCAAAGTCCGAAATAAATGTAGGTAGGGAAGCTATGGAGGCGATTAAGCAATTGTTATTTAAGCAATTCTCTCTGCAATGCTCACTCCACTCCAATATCTCCCTGGCCTGCCAATCCACCACTGGATTGTGCGCTACCAACCAGGGAAGACCCAATACCACAGGAGAGGGAAGGCCCTCCAGAACGTAACATGAAAGACACTCATTATGGTGGTCCCCTACCCGAAGGTGTAAATTATGAACAATGTGGGTGAGGTTTCTCTGAGACAGAGGAGCCGAATCTATAGCGAATACGGGAATAGGTCTCTGCAGCGTGCAGAGAGACAAACCCATAGTGTGGGCAAAATGGGCATCTATCAAATTTACCCCTGCTCCACTGTCTAGAAAAAAAGAAATAGACTCCGTCTTAACACCAAAAACAATAACCGCTGGTAACACAAATTGAGATGTTCGTATGGAGGAAACGTATACCCCCCGGCTGACATCCTCCGCACAGCCTGGGGTTAGTAGTTTTCCGACGGTCTTTTGTTTTTGAGAAAAGAGGGACAGACATTAATGAAATGACCCTTCCCCCCACAGAAAAAACAAGCCCCCCCCCTGCCGCGAACCTCAGGAGGACGGACCTGACGAGAAGTTCCGCCTAGCTGCATAGGCTCATCTAAGTCAGTACAGACTAATTGTTGTTTGGGAGAGGTAACCAATTGCTCAGGAATTTTCGATCTCTCCCTAAGACGCCTATCTATTCTGATAGAGAGGGACATAACAGCATCAAGGGAAAGGGGGGTCTCATACAGCGCCAGTGCATCCTTAACCCTTTCAGATAACCCAGAGCAGAACTGACTCCTGAGAGCCGGGTCGTTCCACTGAGTATCCGTAGCCCACCTACGGAACTCTGAGCAATATTCCTCTGCTGACCGATCTCCCTGTAGGAGTCTCCGTAACTTCGACTCAGCCAGGGCGACTCGGTCAGGATCATCATATATGAGACCCAAAGCCCCAAAAAATCCCTCCACTGACCGGAGAGCCTGGGAACCAGGGGGTAACGAGAACGCCCAGGATTGTGGGTCCCCCTGAAGCAGGGAAATGACAATCCCTACCCGCTGTTCTTCATTACCTGAGGAGTAAGGGCGCAACTTAAAGTATAATTTGCAGGCCTCACGGAACGTCGCAAATTTGTCCCTTCCCCCAGAAAATCTGTCAGAAAGAACAACCTTGGGTTCTGTAACTACCTGGTTACCCATAGCAACCGCAGGGGGTGCGGTCTGCTGCATTTGCTGCTGTTGTTGGAGGACAGACGACTTCAATCCTGCCACCTCCAAAGACAGGCCTTGAAGCTGTTTTGCCAAGGCAGCAATAGGATCCATATTGTATTCTAAGTAGAGAAAAAAAAAACAACAAAAGAATTTTTTTTTTTTTTCTCAAAAAGTAAAGGCCAGTTATAATATCACGGTCGGCGTGACTATCACATACGTGACGCAGAGGGAGGGAACAAGGAAGGCCCTGCCCAAGTGAGAGGGAAGGTGGTGACCCCTGACTCACCTAGCGGCTGGCACCTGGCTGCCCTGACGTCCCTAGACGGGTTCCTCACCCGTACGCCGATCACGTGCCTAAAGCCCTGGCTTTCCCTAAGCTGAGCCCTAGATAGTGAACAGGGCGGTGGGAACACTAGTCCGCACCACTAGCTCTAAAGGAAAACACCAAGGGAAGGACAGACAATACAAACTCAACATATAATCCCAGGTGGGCGACAACAGGAGACAACAAGAAGCCCAACAGGGATCCGGAGGGTAGCACTCTGGAACGACAACCAGGATTCACAACTCCAGTGGGTCAGTATAGATGTCCAGGCAGGAAGCTCTATAACTGGCAACTAGAGAAGTGTGAGGGGAGAATATAAGGAGGTTGGGAGTGGCAGACAAGAAACAGCTAAGGAGGAGAAGCTACGGATCCCTGATTGAGACAAAAAGGATAGCAAGGCAAACACAGAAAACAATCACTAAGAAACAACGTGATCTTTAGATATAGAGCGCGCAGCCACCCGCTGCGACCTCCTGACCCCGGGTATAACGGAGTCAGACGTGGCTCTTGATACCCTCGTGACACCTAAGCCATGATCGTGGGTAGGCCTATAAGTGGGCAAAAGCCAAGTAGGGTAGAAAAGGAACTCGAATGGCATGTGCAAACTAATCCCCAAGCCAACTGCAAGGCGTCAGGGATCTAGAGCGAAAAATTCGGAGTGTATGAGGCAAGGCCAGAAGGAGACCTACAACCCATCTTGTGGATGACAAGGCCAGAGACATGATGCTCAATATTGCGGATACTGCCCCAAAGCGGAATGGAGGACCAGGAATACGTTGTGAAATGGATCATGAAAACCAAATGAACCTTGTAAAGTTTTGGTTCTACGGAGTACTGGCAATTCCCTAGACTCAGGAGATCGTGGGACCGAAACCTAACTGCCTAGACTATGCAGGAATGAGGGCCAAAAAGAAGCTACGAAGCCATAATATACAAGATTCTGTCTATGCCCTCCCATGAGTGAGGGAATGCAATTGCAATGAAGCTAACGGCGAAAATGAATTCCTGGTCGTGGTAAAAAGGCAAAGACTTTGCGCGGGGACCTGGTTGGCAAGATATGATCGACTACGATCAGAGACTGAAATGCTAGAGGGAATTACCCTACTTGTTCCTCCTCTGGCAGGACCTGAACGAAAGCATAAACAATTAAATCAAAATGAAATATCTGCATAAGGCCTCATGCACACGACAGTTTTTTTTAACGTCCCGCAAAACGTGATTCCGTTGTTCCGTGATCCGTGGCCGTTTTTTCTTCCGGTGTGCTTCCGTGTTCCTGTTTTTTTTGCGGCCCTTCTGAAAACATGGTATGGTTAAAAAAATGTTATTTTAATAGCTCCACCCAGGATACTGGTATAAATGAAGGTCATCTGAGTTTGGTTTTGTGGCCATTTTCTGTAGTCTTTCCAGAGTACAGAGGTTATTTTGGCTGCTTCTCTTTGCTGTATCACCATGTCGGATTCAGAGGAAGAGATCTTACTGCATTGGGTTGCTTCTCGGCAATGGGGACCGCGCACTCCTTTGTTGAATGAGCAACCGAATATAAGACGCCGATTTTGGGTCCATCCGATTGTTTCACAACGCTACCGGAAAGGACACTTCCATACCCTCTACAATGATCTGCGGCTGCATCCTGAGAAGTTCTATTCCTTCTGTCGGATGTCAGTGGGTACATTTTATTGCTTGCTGTCGTCTCTACGTACTGTCCTTACCTTCATGGACACCAATATGAGGCGCAGCATTTCTCCGGAGGAAAGGCTCATTGTCACGTTGAGGTAAGCAATATTGAACATTTAAACTTTCCCCAGTAATGTGCAGTGCTTGTGTCAGGAGTAAGATTAAAGATGGTCAGTCAGGAGTAGACAGGAGTGTCTCCCTGATTACTGCTCAATAAACGATAAGGAAAGACTATAGGGGGCAGTAAACTACATAAAATATCACTTTTATTAAATAATAGGAGATAAAAAACGGCCCCTACAGACAAACAACAAGTAAGACAAATACACACACAAACTGGTACACAGAAAAGACCAGTTATTAGCAAATAAGATGTGGGTAGTGGACTGGACCAGTAGTGGCAAACCGGGCACAACTGTGTCAGGTCAGATCAGCTAGCCCTATTGCCTCCCTGCTCCCTACAACATATGTCCACGGGACGGGGTCCAAAAAAGCCCCGCAAGGGGTGGCCCAGACTGGAGCTCTCTTCCTGTATAAATGACCCTATTGAGGCCCTAACACAGGGAGAAAAAATAGTCCGTCCAGAGGAACAAAATACACACAATTACTAGAAACGTAACCCCACCACAAAAATTATATCCACTAAGGGATAATGTGAAAGGAATACTCATGTGTCCCGACGCATTTCTTCAGAGAGAGGATGCCCCAGGATTCATCAGGGGACACGGGGCAATTACTGCAGTCAGATTACGGCTGTGTCTGAGGATCACATCAAAAGTACAAAAGACTAAAGTAAGTACAGTAGCATAGCATGGATGGGCCCCCATGCCGTCAGCCCTCATGGGGCCATGGAGGCAAATTACTTACTTTTTGTTTGGCAGCGGTCGGCGTATGGCTCTGATTCCACCATCAGACTGTGACCCAGGGTGGTGGTGTCCGCAGTGGTGGGGTGACCGGCAGCTACTGGGGCGACAAACGCCCCCTTATAAGACTGTAGGGCCATGTGCAGTGTCCAATGAACCTCCGGCGCCCCTTCATGACGTCACGAGAGGTGTGCCCGTCGCAAGGTCTTGTGACCGGAAGCATCACAATCTCGCATGCGCAGAAACGTCTCCATGCGTTTCATGGGGCCGAGGTGGAATGCACAGCTGTATTTCCGCATCACGTGACCGCCGCAATGCGCCCACGTCACAGGCTATTGCATCATCGCGGGGGTCACGTGATCGGAGCGCAGCAAAACCAAGCTGTCCCCGGTGAGCAAAAGTAGCCGTGTCAGGCTACATATCCAGAAGAGGTGGCATCACCTTGGGACATTTAAAGAGACATGCACAACCGCTCCTCCGGTCTGCATGAAATGTTGGCTTGGTTGCCCCCCTCATAAGGGAATACTAACAGGAGGGGCTTAACTCCAATAAATTAGGAGAGTCAAATTAAGAGAGGATCAGGGTGGGAGCAAAAACCCGCTCTTCGGTCTGGTAGGACCCTAACCTCCTCGTCCCTCATAAGTAGGGGGAACATGGCAGTATGTGTCCACTGTTCCCTTAACCACCTCCGGACCGCCTAACGCAGGATCGCGTTCCGGAGGTGGCAGCCCTGCGCACAGTCACGCATATACGCGTCATCTCGCGAGACGCGAGACTTCCTGTGAACGCGCGCACACAGGCGCGCGCGCTCACAGGAACGGAAGGTAAGAGAGTTGATCTCCAGCCTGCCAGCGGCGATCGTTCGCTGGCAGGCTGGAGATGTGTTTTTTTTAACCCCTAACAGGTATATTAGACGCTGTTTTGATAACAGCGTCTAATATACCTGCTACCTGGTCCTCTGGTGGTCCCCTTTGTTTGGATCGACCACCAGAGGACACAGGTAGCTCAGTAAAGTAGCACCAAGCACCACTACACTACACTACACCCCCCCCCCGTCACTTATTAACCCCTTATTAGCCCCTGATCACCCCTAATCACCCCTGATCACCCCATATAGACTCCCTGATCACCCCCCTGTCATTGATTACCCCCCTGTCATTGATCAACCCCCTGTAAAGCTCCATTCAGACGTCCGCATGATTTTTACGGATCCACTGATAGATGGATCGGATCTGCAAAACGCATCCGGACGTCTGAATGAAGCCTTACAGGGGCGTGATCAATGACTGTGGTGATCACCCCATATAGACTCCCTGATCACCCCCCTGTCATTGATTACCCCCCTGTAAAGCTCCATTCAGACGTCCGCATGATTTTTACGGATCCACTGATAGATGGATCGGATCCGCAAAACGCATCCGGACGTCTGAATGAAGCCTTACAGGGGCATGATCAATGACTGTGGTGATCACCCCATATAGACTCCCTGATCACCCCCCTGTAAAGCTCCATTCAGATGTCCGCATGATTTTTACGGATGCACTGATACATGGATCGGATCCGCAAAACGCATCCGGTCGTCTGAATGAAGCCTTACAGGGGCATGATCAATGACTGTGGTGATCACCCCCCTGTCATTGATTACCCCCCTGTAAAGCTCCATTCAGATGTCCGCATGATTTTTACGGATGCACTGATAGATGGATCGGATCCGCAAAACGCATCCGGACGTCTGAATGAAGCCTTACAGGGGCATGATCAATGACTGTGGTGATCACCCCATATAGACTCCCTGATCACCCCCCTGTCATTGATTACCCCCCTGTCATTGATTACCCCCCTGTAAAGCTCCATTCAGACGTCCGCATGATTTTTACGGATGCACTGATAGATGGATCGGATCCGCAAAACGCATCCGGACGTCTGAATGAAGCCTTACAGGGGCGTGATCAATGACTGTGGTGATCACCCCATATAGACTCCCTGATCACCCCCCTGTCATTGATTACCCCCCTGTAAAGCTCCATTCAGACGTCCGCATGATTTTTACGGATGCACTGATAGATGGATCGGATCCGCAAAACGCATCCGGACGTCTGAATGAAGCCTTACAGGGGCATGATCAATGACTGTGGTGATCACCCCATATAGACTCCCTGATCACCCCCCTGTCATTGATTACCCCCCTGTCATTGATTACCCCCCTGTAAAGCTCCATTCAGATGTCCGCATGATTTTTACGGATGCACTGATAGATGGATCGGATCCGCAAAACGCATCCGGACGTCTGAATGAAGCCTTACACGGGCGTGATCAATGACTGTGGTTATCACCCCATATAGACTCCCTGATCACCCCCCTGTCATTGATCACCCCCCTGTCATTGATCAACCCCCTGTCATTGATCAACCCCCCTGTCATTGATCAACCCCCCTGTCATTGATCACCCCCCTGTCATTGATCAACCCCCCTGTCATTGATCACCCCCCCTGTCATTGATCACCCCCCCTGTCATTGATCACCCCCCTGTCATTGATCACCCCTCTGTAAGGCTCCATTCAGATATTTTTTTGGCCCAAGTTAGCGGAATTTATTTATTTTTTTCTTACAAAGTCTCATATTCCACTAACTTGTGTCAAAAAATAAAATCTCACATGAACTCACCATACCCCTCACGGAATCCAAATGCGTAAAATTTTTTAGACATTTATATTCCAGACTTCTTCTCACGCTTTAGGGCCCCTAGAATGCCAGGGCAGTATAAATACCCCACATGTGACCCCATTTCGGAAAGAAGACACCCCCAGGTATTCCGTGAGGGGCATATTGAGTCCATGAAAGATTGAAATTTTTGTCCCAAGTTAGCGGAACGGGAGACTTTGTGAGAAAAAAATTTAAAATATCAATTTCCGCTAACTTGTGCCAAAAAAAAAAAAATTTCTATGAACTCGCCATGCCCCTCATTGAATACCTTGGGGTGTCTTCTTTCCAAAATGGGGTCACATGTGGGGTATTTATACTGCCCTGGCATTCTAGGGGCCCCAAAGCGTGAGAAGAAGTCTGGTATCCAAATGTCTAAAAATGCCCTCCTAAAAGGAATTTGGGCACCTTTGCGCATCTAGGCTGCAAAAAAGTGTCACACATCTGGTATCGCCGTACTCAGGAGAAGTTGGGGAATGTGTTTTGGGGTGTCATTTTACATATACCCATGCTGGGTGAGAGAAATATCTTGGTCAAATGCCAACTTTGTATAAAAAAATGGGAAAAGTTGTCTTTTGCCAAGATATTTCTCTCACCCAGCATGGGTATATGTAAAATGACACCCCAAAACACATTCCCCAACTTCTCCTGAATACGGCGATACCACATGTGTGACACTTTTTTGCAGCCTAGGTGGGCAAAGGGGCCCATATTCCAAAGAGCACCTTTAGGATTTCACAGGTCATTTACCTACTTACCACACATTAGGGCCCCTGGAAAATGCCAGGGCAGTATAACTACCCCACAAGTGACCCCATTTTGGAAAGAAGACACCCCAAGGTATTCCGTGAGGGGCATGGCGAGTTCCTAGAATTTTTTATTTTTTGTCACAAGTTAGTGGAAAATGCTTATTTTTTTTTTTATTTTTTTTTTCATACAAAGTCTCATATTCCACTAACTTGTGACAAAAAATAAAAAGTTCCATGAACTCACTATGCCCATCAGCGAATACCTTGGGGTCTCTTCTTTCCAAAATGGGGTCACTTGTGGGGTAGTTATACTGCCCTGGCATTCTAGGGGCCCAAATGTGTGGTAAGGAGTTTGAAATCAAATTCTGTAAAAAATGACCTGTGAACTCCGAAAGGTGCTCTTTTGAATATGGGCCCCTTTGCCCACCTAGGCTGCAAAAAAGTGTCACACATCTGGTATCTCCGTAATCGGGAGAAGTTGGGGAATGTGTTTTGGGGTGTCATTTTACATATACCCATGCTGGGTGAGAGAAATATCTTGGCAAAAGACAACTTTTCCCATTTTTTTATACAAAGTTGGCATTTGACCAAGATATTTATCTCACCCAGCATGGGTATATGTAAAAAGACACCCCAAAACACATTCCTCAACTTCTCCTGAATACAGAGATACCAGATGTGTGACACTTTTTTGCAGCCTAGGTGGGCAAAGGGGCCCACATTCCAAAGAGCACCTTTCGGATTTCACAGGTCATTTACCTACTTACCACACATTTGGGCCCCTAGAATGCCAGGGCAGTATAACTACCCCACAAGTGACCCCATTTTGGAAAGAAGAGACCCCAAGGTATTCGCTGATGGGCATAGTGAGTTCATGGAAGTTTTTATTTTTTGTCACAAGTTTGTGGAATATGAGACTTTGTATGAAAAAAATAAATAAAATAAAAATCATAATTTTCCACTAACTTGTGACAAAAAATAAAAAATTCTAGGAACTCGCCATGCCCCTCACGGAATACCTTGGGGTGTCTTCTTTCCAAAATGGGGTCACTTGTGGGGTAGTTATACTGCCCTGGTATTCTAGGGGCCCAAATGTGTGGTAAGGAGTTTGAAATCAAATTCAGGAAAAAATGAGGAGTGAAATCCGAAAGGTGCTCTTTGGAATATGGGCCCCTTTGCCCACCTAGGCTGCAAAAAAGTGTCACACATGTGGTATCGCCGTATTCAGGAGAAGTTGGGGAATGTGTTTTGGGGTGTCTTTTTACATATACCCATGCTGGGTGAGATAAATATCTTGGTCAAATGACAGCTTTGTATAAAAAAATGGGAAAAGTTGTCTTTTGCCAAGATATTTCTCTCACCCAGCATGGGTATATATAAAATGACACCCCAAAACACATTCCCCACCTTCTCCTGAGTACGGAGATACCAGATGTGTGACACTTTTTTGCAGCCTAGGTGGGCAAAGGGGCCCATATTCCAAAGAGCACCTTTCGGATTTCACAGGTCATTTTTTACAGAATTTGATTTCAAACTCCTTACCACACATTTGGGCCCCTAGAATGCCAGGGCAGTATAACTACCCCACAAGTGACCCCATTTTGGAAAGAAGAGACCCCAAGGTATTTCGTGATGGGCATAGTGAGTTCATAGAAGTTTTTATTTTTTGTCACAAGTTAGTGGAATATGAGACTTTGTAAGAAAAAAATAAATAAAAATAAAATCATCATTTTCCGCTAACTTGTGACAAAAAATAAAAAGTTCTATGAACTCACTATGCCCATCAGCGAATACCTTAGGGCAGACCTGGGCAAACTACGGCCCGCGGGCCGTATACGGCCCGGCGGACCTTTTAATCCGGCCCCCGGCATTTTTGTTGCCGCCGCCGGCCCTGTAACAGCACGGAGTCTGGAGTCACTGTCCGGAGTGAGGAGGGGGCGGGGCCCGCGGCCGCTCTGCGCTCCGCTCTGCTGCCTGGCCTGCCTGTCTCTTTAACAGAGCAGACCAGTGGCTGCTGGAGCGTGATGCAGCTGCCGCACAGGCAGAAAGAGGAAGGAGGCGGAGCCCCAGCCAGCAGCCACAGCCAAAGCCAAGCAACTAACAGAACTTACAGGTATTTGGTGGGGGTGGGGGGGGCTCATATAGGACAGGGGGACAGTGTGTGCTTTCCTGCCTGCTACTACATCACCCCCCCCCCCCCCCAGGGATTGTGGGGGTCATTAAGGGTTGGACTTGCTGCTGATGTTGAGTGTGCCAGTGTGTGTGTGTCCGTCCCTGTGTGTGTGTCTGTCCCTTTGTGTGTGTGTGTGTCTATCCCTGTGTGTGTGTGTGTTTGTCCCTTTGTGTGTGTGTGTCCATCCCTGTGTGTGTGTGTTTGTCCCTTTGTGTGTGTGTCCCCGTCCCTGTGTGTGTCCGTCCGTGTGTGTCTGTCCCTTTGTGTGTGTGTGTCTATCCCTGTGTGTGTGTGTTTGTCCCTTTGTGTGTGTGTCCCCGTCCCTGTGTGTGTCCGTCCATGTGTGTCTGTCCCTTTGTGTGTGTGTGTCTATCCCTGTGTGTGTGTGTTTGTCCCTTTGTGTGTGTGTGTGTGTGTCCATCCCTGTGTGTGTGTGTCCCCGTCCCTGTGTGTGTCCGTCCGTGTGTGTCTGTCCCTTTGTGTGTGTCCGTCCCTTTGTGTGTGTGTGAGTGTGTCTGTCCCTTTGTGTGTGTCCCCGTCCCTGTGTGTATGTCTCTCCCTGTGTGTATCACCATGCCCACAGTGTTCCTATGTCTTGACGCAGCTGCTTCAGAACGTTCTGTGCGGGGAAGAAGATGGAAGAGGAGGCAGCGCCAGCATGGAGTCTGTGCGATAGACACAGGGAGGCACACTAAGGACGAAGGTAACACTTCCACATGATCTACACTAGTGTTATCTGTGGTTTTACATAGGACTGCAGGTAACACTACTACATTATTTAGCACTAGTGTTATCTGTGGTTTTACATAGGACTGCAGGTAACACTACTACATTATTTAGCACTAGTGTTATCTGTGGTTTTACATAGGACTGCAGGTAACACTACCACAAGGTTAGCTCACACAGGGCGCCTGAACACCTAAGGCCGGCCCTGGCTGCGCACCCCAGCGCCAAGGGATGACGTCACTGATGTAATATGCCTCTTATATGTGGAGAGCGGTGATGTCACAGATGTAATATATTACTTATAAGTGATAATAATTATAATTATAAGTGATATATTACATCAGTGACATCACCACTCTCCACACATAAGTAATATATTACATCAGTGACATGACTGCTGTCCACATATACCGGTAAGTAATACATTACATCAGTGACATCACCGCTCATCACATATATGTGGAGAGCGGTGATGTCACTGATGTAATATATCGCCTATATGTGGACAGCGGTGATGTCACTGATGTAATATAACATTATATGTGGAGAGTGTTCATGTCACTGATGCAATACAGCGCTCCAGATGGCGACCAAAATGGTCGCCAATGCGCCTTAAAATTTGCAGATGGCGACAAGACTTGTCATAGGCTACAGGCCTGAGGTCTATTTGGTAGTGAAATCCCAGCGCAGGCAGGCATGATGATGTCATCACGCCCGCCTGTGCCAGGACGCGGTGATTTTATGCAGTATTGAGTTTAGCCTTTTGGCCCGGCCCTCCAAAATATTTTCAGTTTCTCATGTGGCCCCATCGAAAAAATAATTGCCCACCCCTGCCTTAGGGTGTGTACTTTCCGAAATGGGGTCATTTGTGGGGTGTTTGTACTGTCTGGGCATTGTAGAACCTCAGGAAACATGACAGGTGCTCAGAAAGTCAGAGCTGCTTCAAAAAGCGGAAATTCACATTTTTGTACCATAGTTTGTAAACGCTATAACTTTTACCCAAACCATTTTTTTTTTACCCAAACATTTTTTTTTTATCAAAGACATGTAGAACAATAAATTTAGAGCAAAATTTATATATGGATGTCGTTTTTTTTTGCAAAATTTTACAACTGAAAGTGAAAAATGTCATTTTTTTGCAAAAAAAATCGTTAAATTTCGATTAATAACAAAAAAAGTAAAAATGTCAGCAGCAATGAAATACCACCAAATGAAAGCTCTATTAGTGAGAAGAAAAGGAGGTAAAATTCATTTGGGTGGTAAGTTGCATGACCGAGCAATAAACGGTGAAAGTAGTGTAGGTCAGAAGTGTAAAAAGTGGCCTGGTCTTTCAGGGTGTTTAAGCACTGGGGGCTGAGGTGGTTAATTAGACCAGAAATATACACAGGGGTTAAATGACCAGGAAAAACTGATACCAGGAATAAGACTGGAAAAAGTGGTATTTAAAGAAAGCAACTGAAATTTAATTGCTCATTTAAGCCATGGGGGGCGACCGTGTTCAAGGTGAAAGTCCACCAGCACTCCCTTTGTAGGATAAGTCTATTCCAGTCTCCCCCTCGTGTGGGTTTGAGCACCCGTTCAATGGCCATGAAGCTGATAGCCGAGGTACGTCCGTCATGGGATATCTGTACGTGGCGTGCTATAGGGGTGTCTTTATTGTTACGAATATCCCCAAAATGCTCCCCCATGTGTTTGCGTAACTCCCTAAACGTTTTTCCTATATAGCGAAGTCCACAAACGCATGTTGCCAGAATCTTAGCACGGCACTGGGAAACACTCCTGCTGGACCCCGACCTTTCTGATGTGCTAAGCTCTAGTGTCTCACTGACCTTTCGAAGAGGCAATAATCTGCGGGACAGACTTGTGCATAGCCACTTTGCCCCATCAGTGAAGCCACGGACGTGGCTGAACACACCCGTGACGGGCTGCCACAGATGTGGACACTGTAGTTTCTGCAGCAGCCTTTCACAGGGAAAGACCTTTATCGGGGAACCAAATAACACCGTCTACCAAATAAAGGGCTTCATGAATTGCCGTACGGCGGGTGTGATCTACCTGGCAACATGCGTTTGTGGACTTCGCTATATAGGAAAAACGTTTAGGGAGTTACGCAAATGCATGGGGGAGCATTTTGGGGATATTCGTAACAATAAAGACACCCCTATAGCACGCCACATACAGATATCCCATGACGGACCTACCTCGGCCATCATCTTCATGGCCATTGAACGGGTGCTCAAACCCACACGAGGGGGAGACTGGAATAGACTTATCCTACAAAGGGAGTGCTGGTGGACTTTCACCTTGAACACGGTCGCCCCCCATGGCTTAAATGAGCAATTAAATTTCAGTTGCTTTCTTTAAATACCACTTTTTCCAGTCTTATTCCTGGTATCAGTTTTTCCTGGTCATTTAACCCCTGTGTATATTTCTGGTCTAATTAAGGGAACAGTGGACACATACTGCCATGTTCCCCCTACTTATGAGGGACGAGGAGGTTAGGGTCCTACCAGACCGAAGAGCGGGTTTTTGCTCCCCCCCTGATCCTCTCTTAATTTGACTCTCCTAATTTATTGGAGTTAAGCCCCTCCTGTTAGTATTCCCTTATGAGGGGGGCAACCAAGCCAACATTTCATGCAGACCGGAGGAGCGGTTGTGCATGTCTCTTTAAATGTCCCAAGGTGATGCCACCTCTTCTGGATATGTAGCCTGACACGGCTCCTTTTGCTCACCGGGGACAGCTTGGTTTTGCTGCGCTCCGATCACGTGACCCCCGCGATGATGCAATAGCCTGTGACATGGGCGCATCGCGGCGGTCACGTGATGCGGAAATACAGCTGTGCGTTCCACCTCGGCCCCATGAAACGCATGGAGACGTTTCTGCGCATGCGTGATTGTGATGCTTCCGGTCACAAGACCTTGCGACGGGCACACCTCTCGTGACGTCATGAAGGGGCGCCGGAGGTTCATTGGACACTGCACATGGCCCTACAGTCTTATAAGAGGGCGTTTGTCGCCCCAGTAGCTGCCGGTCACCCCACCACTGCGGACACCCCCACCCTGGGTCACAGTCTGATGGTGGAATCAGAGCCATACGCCGACCGCTGCCAAACAAAAAGTAAGTTATTTGCCTCCATGGCCCCATGAGGGCTGACGGCATGGGGGCCCATCCATGCTATGCTACTGTACTTACTTTAGTCTTTTGTACTTTTGATGTGATCCTCAGACTCAGCCGTAATCTGACTGCAGTAATTGCCCCGTGTCCCCTGATGAATCCTGGGGCATCCTCTCTCTGAAGAAACGCGTCGGGACACATGAGTATTCCTTTCACATTATCCCTTAGTGGATATAATTTTTGTGGTGGGGTTACGTTTCTAGTAATTGTGTGTATTTTGTTCCTCTGGACGGACTATTTTTTCTCCCTGTGTTAGGGCCTCAATAGGGTCATTTATACAGGAAGAGAGCTCCAGTCTGGGCCACCCCTTGCGGGGCTTTTTTGGACCCCGTCCCGTGGACATATGTTGTAGGGCGGACCAGGACAAGCAGGGAGGCAATAGGGCTAGCTGATCTGACCTGACACAGTTGTGCCCGGTTTGCCACTACTGGTCCAGTCCACTACCCAGATCTTACCCACATCTTATTTGCTAATAACTGGTCTTTTCTGTGTACCAGTTTGTGTGTGTATTTGTCTTACTTGTTGTTTGTCTGTAGGGGCCGTTTTATATCTCCTATTATTTAATAAAAGTGATATTTTATGTAGTTTACTGCCCCCTATAGTTTTTCCTTGTGTCAGGAGTAACATGTTCTTGAAAATGGCTGCTGTGAAACATGTGCTACTGTTTGCTTTATTAACGTTTCTTTGTCCTTTTTTTTTTTTGGCAGTTTTTTGTTTTACCCCTTTAATCCCTGCCACATAAGAATCCATTATTGATGATTTTATTTTCGTTTGTGCAAGTTTTAAACGTGTGTTCAGCTAACGGCCTCCAGACACTCCATGAATCCTCAGCACTCGCCAGTAGTTTTTGTAAAATGTTGCTTTAGTCAGTCAGTCAGCCATGTTCCAGCAGGCTGTAACCTGCCTGTCTGAGTGACTTTTTAAATATTTTTAGGGCTCTTTCACACTTGCGTTGTTTTGTTCCGTCATTGAGTTCCGTCGTCGGGCCTCTATGCCGGAAGAATCCTGATCAGGATTATCCCCATGCATTCTGAATGGAGAGAAATCCGTTCAGGATGCATCAGGATGTCTTCAGTTCCGGACCGGAACGTTTTTTGGCCAGAGAAAATACCGCAGCATGCTGCGCTTTTTGCTCCGGCCAAAAATCCTGAACACTTGCCGCAAGGCCGGATCCGGAATTAATGCCCATTGAAAGGCATTAATCCGGATCCGGCCTTAAGCTAAACGTTGTTTCGGCACATTACCGGATCCGACATTTAGCTTTTTCTGAATGGTTACCATGGCTGCAAGGTTGCTAAAGTCCTGTTTGCCATGGTAAAGTGTAGTGGGGAGCAGTATACTTACCGTCCGTGCGGCTCCCGGGGCGTTTCAGAGTGACGTTAGGGCGCCCCACGCGCATGGATGACAGTTTAATGCAAAATTCTGTGCTGGCTGTCGTTTTCATAGTGTGCCCTGTGCTGATAAATGCTTTGGAAAGTCTAGGGTGGATATTTGAAAACCCTAGACTTTACAATGGGTGTGGGTGCCCACACAGAGGGCCTCTGGCACTTGTCCCATAGGTTCCCGCTCCAGTAGACATAGGGTGTTTACAATCATGTAGTGTATACAACATTAGACTAGAATCATGAATCTGTTGTTCCTTTACATTTGCTGTTGACTGGTTTGTTTTGATTTTTTTTTTTCTCAACAGATTCCTTGCTACTGGGAACTCTTTTGCATCACTGCATTTTGAGTTTCTTTTAGGAACCTCGACGATCTCGCGAATTGTACGCCACACTTGCCATGTGATCTGGCAGCAACTCCGAGAGATGGTGATGCCGCAGCCCAAGGCGGACGATTGGGTTCGGATTGCTGAGGGCTTCCAAATTTCAGCGCAGTTTCCAAACTGCATCGGGGCAATGGATGGCAAGCACATCCGCGTGAAGAAGCCGCCTCACTCAGGGAGCCGTTACTTCAATTATAAACAATATTTTTCGGTAGTGCTGATGGCTGTTGCTGACAGTCATTACCGGTTTATAATGGTTGATATCGGGGCCTATGGAAGCACTGCGGATGCTCGCATCTTTAGTGCTTCTAGAATGGGTGAGCGGCTTCGTGCCAACCTGCTTGCCCTGCCCGAGTCCAGAAGACTGCCCGGATATGCAGGTCCGCCGGCTCCATTTGTCTTCGTGGCGGATGAAGGGTTTGCATTGACTCCACATGTTATGCGGCCCTTTCCAAAGCGTGGTTTGGATGTCAGGAGGCGTATATTCAACTACCGGTTGACTCGTGCACGTCGGTATGTTGAGTGCGCTTTCGGGATACTCTCTAGCAAGTGGAGGGTGTTTTTGTCATCCATACAGATGGATCCGGAGAATGCTACCCTGGTGATTAAAGCTTGTGTTGTTCTACACAACTTCACCAGGATTCACGAGGCTTCCTCTTCTGTTGACCTGGAAGATCTTCCTACGTCTTCAGATTTGGGTTTGGAAAGGACCCTGCATAGACGACCTGGGACTGCAGGCATTGCAGTTCGGGAACTCTATGCAGACTACTTTTTCAGCCCAGAGGGGTCCGTGCCATGGCAGAGGGACGCTATTCGTGGCAGTATTTGAAATCTTCTGGGCTCTTTAGTTTTTTTTTTTTTGCTAGATAGATTACTAATAATTATTGTGATAGTTGAGTGTAGGGACTCGCAAGATAATGAGGACCCTTGACGTGGGCTTGCGGGCTGAGATTTTTTGGACATCTCATATTGAAATCTGCATATAACTAATTTTAAATGATGCTTTGGTCTAATTGTTAATAGACTAAAACATCATTATTTTTCTAGTATATTGTCCAAAAAAAATTCTAATACCTCAACATCAAAGTCGCCCTAAATAAAAGGTGTTGTAAATCCAAATAAAGTGTTGTTTTGGGAGCTCCTGTGCGTGTTTTTTTTTAAAACAATACAATTTTTAAATGAAAATGTTTTGTGGATTGTGCAATTAAAAAAAAAACAGACAAGTTTTTGGCCAAAACACATTTATGAAAACTAATGGCCTTAACGTTCGGTAATGTTTTGAAAATTATGCCCAAAACTATTTTAGAACATAAAACAATTTTTTACATAAAAAAAAATCACAGATTCAGAAGGTCCTGAGTGAAGGAACCCACAGGAAAAGAGGACCGTGGCCTTCCATGGGCCTGCTCTGGTGGTCCAGGTGGCAAACTGCCCGGGTAAAGGGGCTGAGCCACACCTTGCCTTTGGCCCTGGGGTAGGCCGTACTGGTGGTGTGGAGGGAAAGAAGGTGGTTTGGGGTGGAAATTGAAAGGGGACAGGTGTTTGGTGCTGGCCGGCATACTCTAAATCCCTCTTCATCCCATTCAATTTACCGAGAATGTCGCCATGATTTGCTATGGTGAACATTTTGAGGACCAGGCACTCGTGATGCTCGTTTGGAGTCACCTGCTTCATTAGGGGCCCAAGTCCCCTTAGCATCTTCTCCTCCACACCATCACTCTGCCTCTGGGCAAGAAAATCTATGACGCGTGCGTCAATAACCTCACAACTCTCTTGCCCAGAGGTAGAGGGAGGGACTTGGTGGCGACGTCTGGGCTGGGGCTGAATATTCCGGGATGGACTGGCCAGTGGTAGGGGGGCCTGGGCCAGTGTTGTGTCGTCCAGGTCCTCTGCCGGCGTAGGTGCTGGACTGGTTGCTGGGGAGAAACCCGCAGGGGTTTCACTCCCAGCTGTGTCCGGATCTTCTGAAGGATCCAGACTGTCCACAGTACTGTATTTGAAAGAACCAAAAGTAAAAATTAGATCATTTTAGTTCCACATTACAAAAGTACTTCATTTATATTAGGTGTAACCAGCCGTGTGTATATAATATATATACGGAGTGGCAGCATACATCAGATATTTGAGTGAACACAATGAACAACAGCTTCTATGTGAATAGTGCAATTCCGAAATTAATTCCATTTAAAATGCAACAATGGGGCAAGTCTTGTCAAGGGCTAATGTTAATGTAATGGTAAACCATTGTTTGCCGTTTGAAGCTGTCCAGCGGCAGTAGAGGATCAATCATTCAAGGGACAAAACCAGTGCGGATATTCAGGCCCTCTCGATAGTATGTGGCCTGCTTCAACCATCCAAACATACATGTTGTAAGGTTAAAACCTTGTAGCACCTTAGTTACGGCCAAAAAAAAAGAATAAACTAGGCCACACTTGAGCATGGTGAGAGTAGTAGTTTTAAGGCGGCTGGGCAAGCGTTGTTGGAACATCATTATAACCCATTATCATATGATTAGGGTATTGTCATTTTATATGAGCAATGTAAGGAATCCATGTTGTGGTTGATGCTATTACATTAAACCATTAAAGATGACAGTGCCAATACCTAATGGGTACCAATTTTCAAAGCTTACAAAAGGTAGATAATAGGTATCTTACCTAAAAAAAAATTGACAGCCTATGAAACCATAAATGAATCACACTTTTCAGAACTCCCATAAAAATGGGAGGTTGGAGCACATTTAAAAAAAAAAAAAAAAAAAAGAAAATATGTACGAAAGAATAAATTGGTGTGTGCCAACAGCCGTCAAACACGCTGAACATCTGTATGCGGAGATAATGCATGCAGTGCACACGTGTCATCTCGCATCTCTATTCTTGTTCAGATTGCAAACATCTATTTTTCAGGACCGTCAATGAATTGATTCATCATGAACAAAACAGAGAGGGTAGGCGCTGTCTGCGCACTGCACGTGTCGTCTCATCAGACAGCTCTTCAGCGGTGGAGCCTGGTGTGACTCCACCACAGAAATGATGTAGAGACTCAGTGTTTCCCAACCAGTGTGCCTCCAGCTGTTGCAAAACTACAACTCCCAGCAAGGCCAGACAGCCTTTGGCTGTGCGGGCATGCTGCGAGTTGTAGTTTTGCAACTGCTGGAGGCACACTGGTTGGGAAACACTCATGTAGACAACCAACACCAGGCATGTACAAACTATTGCCCACCATCTGATGCCCAACTCCAACTCCAAGCAGGACTGGTTAGCTTACAGCTATTCTGGCATGCTTGGAGTTTCATTTTGAAAAGAGCTAGGTGGAGTCAGTTATGACATGGCAGGCCTACTAAAAGTATATGTCTTCAATAGTACAACTCAACTCAACCCATTACTTTTGTGTACACTTTAGCTCACCAAGATCCAAACGCAAGTGTTTGCAAAATTTGAGATGCAAATAAAAAATAAATTAAACTTACGGCCTCAAATCCATAACAGGTCTTAAAAACTGCAACTGTTGAGTGTATATGTAGGGCCGCTTCCTTGAGGTCCCCTCCCCACTCCGGCCTTTACTTGAGACCTCCCGCCGGAATTAGTCCTGGCAACTGGCCCAGCGGGTTTTAGTTTGTTTTACTGTAAAAAAATGACATAATAAACAATTGTGAGTCCCAAAAATTATTTCCAAAAATAAAATAAAAAATTGTATAATTTGCCAAAAAAAAAAGAGGACAAAGCAAAAAATACTCTAAAATGGACAGATTAAACACCACATGGTACAGTGCAGGAGGTGTGTGGATACTAATGAAGAAGAACAAGGTGGAGGAGACTAGTCGTGCAAGCCATTTGGACAAAAATAATTATTAATATGTGAAGGTGACAACTGGAAGATGCTCAATTACAAGGTCGCATGTGTCAGGGAAAAAAAAGTACTGTATACTGTAGCAAAGGGAGGGAAAGCCATTTAAAGATCAAAATGGTGTGGTATGCTATTTAATAGACGTCACTTTTGGAAACCATGTACAGCCCTTTATGCAAAATGAAGCTGGACCACCAAAAAAACAATATTGTGACCTCAGGGAGTTTAAAACAATATATTTTTGGCACACAGAGGGCAAGGACAGCACAACTACATTGCTAGCACTTACATAATTCGGCCCGGCCTCGGCTATCAGCTTTGACCCATTCATTTTTGCGCAGGCTCCGGGCCACTTGCTCCCACGCAGCATCCTTTTTTACCCGGTCCAAGTAATCATTTGATCGGGAATCCCAGATCACTGGCCTCTCCTGTACCAGGGTGATCAGCTTCTCCACATTCCAGCGAGGCATGGTGCCAGGCAAATAACAGTAATGGCTGCCTCACCACACAGAGAAGCTTCCAGGCACAAGTGGCTAGAAATTAGCATAACCTGTGACCTTAAACTTCCTGTACATATTTTTTTTTAATTTTGTTGGCACAAGTTTTGCCAGACAGATTGCACATGGCAAAAGAAAGAAATAAAACGGGCGCGGATGTCAAACGGGTGTGCAAACGCGTTTTTCACGGCCCCATTGACTTGAATGGGGCCGCGAACCGTTAGCCGTGAAAAAAATAGGACAGGTTATATTTTTTTCACGGCAGGAAACACGGGTCACGGGCGCGGGTGACAAAACGGTGCAGTAGCCGAGTTTTCAACGTTTTCAACGGACCGCAGAAAATCACGTCAAACGGAACAACGGCCGCGGATCCACACAACGGTCATGTGCATGAGGCCTAAGACATGACAATGATGCTGTAGGGCGAACCGGACCAGTTTGCGGTCAAAACATAAAGTGAGCGATCAACATGGATTATTAGGAAATTAGGGAAGCAGGTATGTATGTGATACACACGGGCCAAATCAGCCCAGATGCACAGATGGACAATTAACCAGGCAATCAGCCCAGCAGGACTGAAAACAGTCATCGGGCCCCCGAAGCCATGGGGCCAAAGCCGTCATCGGGCCCCCAAAGCCATGGTGCCAAAGCCGTCATCGGGCCCCCAAAGCCATGGGGCCAAAGCCGTCATCGGGCCCCCAAAGCCATGGGGCCAAAGCTGTCATTGGGCCCCCAAAGACATGGGGCCAAAGCCGTCATCTGGCCCCCAAAGCCATGGGGCCAAAGCTGTCATCTGGCCCCCAAAGTCATGGGGCCAAAGCCATCATCGGGCCCCCAAAGCCATGGGGCCAAAGCCGTTATCGGGCCCCCAAAGCCATGGGGCCAAAGCTGTCACCGGGCCCCCAAAGCCATGGGGCCAAAGCCGTCATCGGGCCCCCAAAGCCATAGGGCCAAAGCCATCATCAGGCCCCCAAAGCCATGGGGCCAAAGCCGTCATCGGGCCCCCAAAGCCATGGGGCCAAAACCGTCATCGGGCCCCCAAAGCCGTCATCGGGCCCCCAAAGCCATGGGGTCAAAGCCGTCATCGGGCCCCCAAAGCCATGGGGCCAAAGCCGTCATCAGGCCCCCAAAGCCGTCATCAGGCCGAGAATTCTTTATATATTTTATAGCCGGCTTGATAATTCCTGGCCGTGTTGGAGGAGAGGGAATGTTGTACCAGGTTCCTGGCGTGAGAAAGGAGGGACTCTAATCCATCACCCGGGAATTGAAGGCTGGGAGAGGGAACCCCGCGGGATCTGCTTCTGGCATCACCTGGGAAAAAAGGGGGTGACCCAGAAGTCACACAAGTCCGGCAGTGGTTCTCAACATGCGTTCCACGCTGGAACGCACGCCGACCCCGCGACCGGAAGCAGAGAAACACATGAGCGCTGATCGGAGGAGCCCTGTAGAGGGGATGGACTGAGTGAAGGAGCTTACCCGTCCTGGAGATGCGTACAGGCGGTGTACAAGCGGCGGACCACTCGGACTGCAGTAGTGAATGCGAGTTTTTTTTTTTTTTTAAAGGAGACCAGTCTGAGTGAATATGAACCAGGATTAAAGAAGACCAAACAAATAAATAAAAAAATTCTCCCTGAGGTGAACAGTAAAGTAGGCCTATGGAATGTAACAGACCACCGAGGAAAGGAACGTAAGCCTGAAAAGAGCGCAGTTATGTTTGTCGGGAGAGAGGTACCAAAGCAGTGGGTGCAGACTGCCCCGGTGAGATTATTGAGTAAAACCATGACGTAGCAACGAACAGGAGAATGCAGCTTTGAGTGGAAGCAGAGTACAACCAGTGGCGGATTACAATAGGGACGTTCGGGTTGGCAGCCCCGGGCCCAGCACCGCTGGGGGGCCCAACGCTGACCCGAACGCCCACATACTGCGGCGGGGCACGGGAGCGCATAGCTCCCTGTCCCGTCGCCGATCACCGCCATTATCGCCATAGGCTTCAGGCCTTGTAGGCCTGAGGCCTATGCGGTAGTGAAATCCCGGCGCAGGTGTGCGTGATGACGTCATCGCGCGCCTGTGCCGGGACGCAGCACTGTGACGCGCCTGACACATCCCGCCTTCCTCTGCGAGCAAGCGCCTGGCCCTGGACATAGGTGAGTATTTATCTTTTCATTTTTTGTTCATTTTTAATTTTTTTATTTCATGTGCCTACTTTGGGGGGGGGGGGACACACAGGAGGACATATTAGATAAATCGAGTACATGGGGGGGAATGTGGGGGCTGTATGGGGCCAAATTATTATCGGCGGGAATACTATGTGGAGGCAAATTACTAGATGGGGCAGTGTGGGGGCAAATTATTATGGGAGGGAATACTATGTGGGGACAAATTACTATGTGGGGCAAATTATTATGAGAGGGACTACTATGTGGGGCAAATTACTAGATGGGGCAGTGTGGGGGCAAATTGCTATGTGGGGCAAATTACTAGATGGGGCAGTGTGGGGGCAAATTGCTATGTGGGGCAAATTACTAGATGGGGAAGTGTGGGGGCAAATTGCTATGTGGGGCAAATTACTAGATGGGGCAGTGTGGGGGCAAATTGCTATGTGGGGCAAATTACTAGATGGGGAAGTCTGGGGGCAAATTGCTATGTGGGGCAAATTACTAGATGGGGCAGTGTGGGGGCAAATTGCTATGTGGGGCAAATTACTAGATGGGGAAGTGTGGGGGCAAATTGCTATGTGGGGCAAATTACTAGATGGGGCAGTGTGGGGGCAAATTGCTATGTGGGGCAAATTACTAGATGGGGAAGTGTGGGGGCAAATTGCTATGTGGGGCAAATTACTAGATGGGGCAGTGTGGGGGCAAATTGCTATGTGGGGCAAATTACTAGATGGGGCAGTGTGGGGGCAAATTGCTATGTGGGGCAGTGTGGGGGCAAATTGCTATGTGGGGCAGTGTGGGGGCAAATTGCTATGTGGGGCAAATTACTAGATGGGGCAGTGTGGGGGCAAATTGCTATGTGGGGCAAATTACTAGATGGGGCAGTGTGGGGGCAAATTGCTATGTGGGGCAAATTACTAGATGGGGAAGTGTGGGGGCAAATTGCTATGTGGGGCAAATTACTAGATGGGGCAGTGTGGGGGCAAATTGCTATGTGGGGCAAATTACTAGTTGGGGCAGTGTGGGGGCAAATTGCTATGTGGGGCAAATAACTAGATGGGGCAGTGTGGGGGAAAATTGCTATGTGGGGCAAATTACTAGTTGGGCTAGTGTGGGGGCAAATTGCTATGTGGGGCAAATTACTAGATGGGGCAGTGTGGGGGCAAATTGCTATGTGGGGCAAATTACTAGATGGGGCAGTGTGGGGGCAAATTATGAGAGGGAATACTATGTGGGGACAAATTACTATGTGGGGGCAAATTATTATGAGAGGGACTACTATGTGGGGGCAAATTACTAGTTGGGGCAGTGTGGGGGCAAATTGCTATGTGGGGGCAAATTGCTAGATGGGGCAGTGTGGGGGCAAATTGCTATGCGGGGGCAGTGTGGGGGCAAATTATTATGGAAGGGACTACTATGTGGGGACAAATTACTATGTGGGGGCAAATTATTATGAGAGGGACTACTATGTGGGGGCAAATTACTAGATGGGGCAATGTGGGGGCAAATTGCTATGTGGGGGCAGTGTGGGGGCAAATTATTATGAGAGGGACTACTATGTGGGGGCAAATTGCTATGTGGGGGCAGTGTGGGGGCAAATTATTATGGGAGGGACTACTATGTGGGGACAAATTTCTATATGGGGGCAGTGTGGGGGAAACTATTGTGTGGGGGTAATTGCTATGTGGGGACAGTGTGGGGTAATTGCTATGTGGGAACAGTGTGGGGAAATTGCTTTGTGGGGGCAAATTGCTATGTGGGGGCAAATTACTATGTGGGGGCAGTGTGAGGGCAAATTACTATGTGGGGGCAGTGTGGTGGAAATTACTATGTGGGGGCAGTGTGGGGGAAATTACTGTGTGGGGCAAACTACTATATGGGGGCAGTTTGGGGGAAATTACTGTGTGGGGGCAAATTACTATGGGGGGATTACTAGGTGGGGGCAGTGTGGTGGAAATTACTATATGGGGTGTTGCTATTGGGGAGGCACTGTAGGGGCAATTCTATTATTTCTGGGGGCACTATACAGGGATTATTACCTGGAGCACAATATAGGGTGTTATTATTACTGGGGGCACTCTAGGGGACATTATAGCTGCTGTGGACACTATAGGAACATTTGGGGTAATTTATTAAACTGGTGTAATGCAGAACTGCCTTAGTTGCCCATAGCAGCCAATCAGATTCCACCTTTCATATTTGACAGCTCTTTTGGAAATCCAGTTCTACTTTACACCAGTTTGATAAAGGACTCCAATTATGTCTATTAGGGTCACAATTTTTTCAGCATTATAGTTCCTGGGGCATTGGGGAGCACAACGGGCACAGTATTGGAGGTGGCAGGATGACACTGTGGGGACACCAGGATGAGGAGGTTGATGGAAAAATTGAGAAATCGAACGTGTCTGTGTTACAAACTGTAGAGATGAGATGCGGCTGAAAGAATTTGCCATGGTGGTCTGGGTCAAATGGAGGAGAAGAGGAAAGAGAAGGTCTACATTACAGGAGATGTCACTGGATGTAAGAGGTATGTGGTGCTGTATTCTCCTCCATGTCTTTTTTATTACAATTATATGTATTTTAAATTTGGCGACCAAATTTTTCAGTTTAGGACCCAATTTGGGGTATTTTTTTTTAGTCTGAAGATGTCATATGGCCTAAGAAGAGACTGTGGCACCCATGAAGCACCGCAGCCTCTTCATACAAAAAAAATAAAATAAAATAAAATGGAGGGGGGGGGGGGGGGGGGCCCAAGTTGGGTAGACAGCCCCGGGCCTATCATGCACTTAATCCGCCCCTGCTGGTAAGAAGTGGGCAGAAGACTACCACCTCCTCGGCTCCAGAGACTGACACCAAGGACGACTTGTGTCCCAAGATGTCGCCGCCTCCACTTTCCTCCCCGACACACAGCGCAGCAGACAAGCAGGAGACCCCCATAGTGGACTCCCAAATCGATCTGTTTGAGACAGCAGGGAGACAGGTGGATTTAAAATTACTGGCCATAGAAGTGACAACACAACTGGCACCAGACATAATTGCTTTATAATCCTCTACAGTGCAGGAAGAGGTAGAGCTACAAGATCACAGAATATCTGAAGTGGAACTACGAGTAGCTTGTATGGAGGAAGACTCTGTTGAGACTGTAAATAAACTACAGGATTTATACCAGATCGCCAACAAACTCAATAACAGAGTAGATGACCTGGAAAATAGATCCAGACGGAGTAATTTACGCTTAGTAGGGATCCCTGAATCGGTCCCCCCAAATGAACTGAGAAACATATATGAAAGTGAACTGCCTCAAGCGCTAAGTCTCCAGGGCAAGAAGAAGGTGGAAAGGGCGCATAGGGTGGGACCCCTTAAAGAATATCCTTCAACAGCCCCTTCACATGCGAACCAAAGGCCAAGACAGGCGATTTGCAAATATATAGATTTCTCAGACAGAGGACATACTGAGGGCCTACCGTATGAGACGTGAACCCCTACTTTTCGCTGATTATTCTGCTGAGGTGGCCAGGAAACTAAGAGCATTCAGCACTATATGCTAAAATTTACATAAAATGGGAATCAGGTTCCAACTAGCTTATCCGGCTATACTCAGAGTCCGACAACATGATGGCTCGACCAAACAGTTTAAAGATCCAAAGATGGCGGAGGAGCAGCTACAATTCCTAACAGACAGGAGAAATGAAGATACCCCATATGGAGCGAGAAAGCAGACTACTGATAAACCATCTAGAGGCCGGGAATGGAATCAAGTACCCCACGGTTCATCATCCAAGTCCCAGGAACCACCAAAAACACAACGATCCTTTATTGGGAAACAAGTCAAGAATGCTGGAGGACATGGATAAAATGCCATATCTCACAACTCTATCGTGATCGTGGATAGGAGAAGAATAAGATCGTCTGAAAACAGGACTCCGCGTTCATGTATAGGTGATATAGATGGGGAGCGGCAATGAATTAGGGTTATTCAGGTGCGGTCAGGTACTGCGTTCATTACCAGAAAAAAGGAAGTTCTAAATGTTTAAATTACAGTTATGCTTTGTTATTTAAATTTTGTTATGCAAATTAACTGTTTACTCGGGTTTTGGGGTACTATACAAACATGTTAGAGGTAATACCGTATGGGGGAGCTGTCGGGCTGGGAGGCAGCGCCCTGATGAACAGTGGCCTCATTTTGGGGGTTGCTTGAGGGCAATAATTAAACGGCATATGGGTCTGTTTGCAACACCAAAGATATGAGAATTGTCTCATGAAATGTCAAAGGGTTGCGCTCCCCTAATAAGCGCATGAAGATCTTAAGACATTTAAAGAGGTTGAAAGCGGATGTAGCGCTGTTGCAGGAGACCCATTTGCCGAAAGAAGATTTCCATAGAATGGATAAACTGTAGGTAGGGTCAGTATAAAGCTCAGCAGCAGTTGATAGGAAAGCGGGAGTATTGATACTCATAGGGCGCCATCTTTGCCATGTTGTACATTCAGTGAAAGAAGATGATAGAGGCAGGATGGAACAAATGCATATCTTGGGGCCATTTGGGGACTATAGTTTCTATAACATATATGCCCCAAATCAGGGACAAGGGAGATTTTTTGATTCATTATGCCCCATTATACTCCAAGATAGTCGTTTGACCAAAATAATTGGGGGAGATTTTAATTTAGTCATAAACGTACAGGAAGATAGGACGTATGGCAAAAACAAAAAAAATCAGGAGACCCTGATGGAATTTGCCAACACTCTATCTTTGAGAGACAGCTGGAGGATACATAACCCTCAGGGAAGAAAATTTACACATTATTCACATGCACATAATACCTGGTCCAGAATTGAATAAATATTTATTTCTCCAGCGGCTCTCCCGAAAGTAATAGATATTGCTATTGGGGATATGGTCATTTCAGACCACTCCCCGCTGCTCTTAGATCTGGGAGATGCTTATCCCGAAGGGAGAGAATACATGTGGACGTTTCCTAATTATCTCATAGGCGATGAGGATTTCATAAAGCTAATGCAGGGTTGGTGGATGGAATTTGCCGAGGATAACAAGGAGCATATACAGTCACCAATACTATTCTAGGAAACGGCCAAATCTGTCATTAGAGGGCACTTAATGGCCTATGTCTCATCTATAAAAAAAATAACACACGTACAATATGAGAAAGTGGGTGGGGAACTAAGGACGGCCTATAGGGACTTTCTCTTGACCCCGACCCAGATAAATAGAGAGAGATGGATCTTGGCCCAGAGAGACTTTGACTCGTGGGCGGAGAAAAAAGAAAAATTGAAAAGATCTCGCTTAGAAATAGAACTACACAAATACGGTCATAAATCGGGGAAATTGCTAGCTACAATGGCCAAAGGGAGAAGACGGGTGACTCATATTGACGGGATAAAGAGGGGGGATGGGATCAGGGAGCACAGACCCAAGCAAATTAATGAGGAACTGGGTAATTACATGGCCAGGTTCTATCAAGATAGGGGAGGTAATGTCGAGGAGGGCTTTCCTAGAGAAGCTATCTATGCCAACCATTACTGAGGAGCAACTGATTTCTTTAAATGCTCCGATAACGGCAACGGAGATACAAAGTATAATAAAATCCCTTCCGGCGGGTAAGGCTCTAGGACCAGATCATTACAGGTCCTTCTCAAAAAATTAGCATATTGTGATAAAGTTCATTATTTTCTGTAATGTACTGATAAACATTAGACTTTCATATATTTTAGATTCATTACACACAACTGAAGTAGTTCAAGCCTTTTCTTGTTTTAATATTGATGATTTTGGCATACAGCTCATGAAAACCCAAAATTCCTATCTCAAAAAATTAGCATATTTCATCCGACCAATAAAAGAAAAGTGTTTTTAATACAAAAAAAGTCAACCTTCAAATAATTAAGTTCAGTTATGCACTCAATACTTGGTCCGGAATCCTTTTGCAGAAATGACTGCTTCAATGCGGCGTGGCATGGAGGCAATCAGCCTGTGGCACTGCTGAGGTGTTATGGAGGCCCATGATGCTTCGATAGCGGCCTTAAGCTCATCCAGAGTGTTGGGTCTTGCGTCTCTCAACTTTCTCTTCCCAATATCCCACAGATTCTCTATGGGGTTCAGGTCAGGAGAGTTGGCAGGCCAATTGAGCACAGTAATACCATGGTCAGTAAACCATTTACCAGTGGTTTTGGCACTGTGAGCAGGTGCCAGGTCGTGCTGAAAAATGAAATCTTCATCTCCATAAAGCTTTTCAGCAGATGGAAGCATGAAGTGCTCCAAAATCTCCTGATAGCTAGCTGCATTGACCCTGCCCTTGATAAAATACAGTGGACCAACACCAGCAGCTGACATGGCACCCCAGACCATCACTGACTGTGGGTACTTGACACTGGACTTCAGGCATTTTGGCATTTCCCTCTCCACAGTCTTCCTCCAGACTCTGGCACCTTGATTTCCGAATGACATGCAAAATTTGCTTTCATCCGAAAAAAGCTTCTCTGTAGCCCAGGTCAGGCGCTTCTGCCGCTGTTTCTGGTTCAAAAGTGGCTTGACCTGGGGAATGCGGCACCTGTAGCCCATTTCCTGCACACGCCTGTACACAGTGGCTCTGGATGTTTCTACTCCAGACTCAGTCCCCCAAGGTCTGGAATCGGTCCTTCTCCACAATCTTCCTCAGGGTCCGGTCACCTCTTCTCGTTGTGCAGCGTTTTCTGCCACACTTTTTCCTTCCCACAGACTTCCCACTGAGGTGCCTTGATACAGCACTCTGGGAACAGCCTATTTGTTCAGAAATTTCTTTCTGTGTCTTACCCTCTTGCTTGAGGGTGTCAATGATGGCCTTCTGGACAGCAGTCAGGTCGGCAGTCTTACCCATGATTGTGGTTTTGAGTAATGAACCAGGCCGGGAGTTTTTAAAAGCCTCAGGAATCTTTTGCAGGTGTTTAGAGTTAATTAGTTGATTCAGATGATTAGGTTAATAGCTAGGTTAAATAGATTTAGAGAACCTTTTCATGATATGCTAATTTTTTGAGATTGGAATTTTGGGTTTTCATGAGCTGTATGCCAAAATCATCAATATTAAAACAAGAAAACTACTTGAACTACTTCAGTTGTGTGTAATGAATCTAAAATATATGAAAGTCTAATGTTTATCAGTACATTACAGAAAATAATGAACTTTATCACAATATGCTAATTTTTTGAGGACCTGTATATGCATCAGATTTTTATAAAGCAATGACCTCCCAGGTAGCCCCAGTACTTACGACACTTTTTTCTTCCGTTGTAGAAGGACATAAAATACCTGATCATATGAATACAGCTTTCATTACTTTAATCCACGAAGAGGGGAAAGACCCGGAAGACCCAACCTCTTATAGACTGATCTCACTAATAATCCAGGATTTAAAAATTTTCTCTAAATTACTAGCTAATAGATTGGCAGATATTCTCCCCACGTTAATATCGCCTAGACAGGTAGGATTAGTTAAGGGCCGCTCCGCTGTCATCAATATATGTAAGCACTGCCAATTGCACGTTCACCAGCATCCAAAATGAAAAATCTGGCTATTGTCACTCTAGATGCCGAAAAGGCTTTTGACAGGATTAACTGGCAGTGGTTAAATCTTACCTTGGATGTCATGGGATTTAAAGGTTTGTTTCAAACCTTCCTCAGGGAACTCTATTCCAAGCTGAAACATCTGGGTGTTTGTCTGATCCATTTCCCTTACAAAGAGGCACTAGACAGGGATGCCCCTTGTCCCCTCTATTGTTCAACTTAGTGATAGAACCCCTGGCTAGATTTATAGACTCGCCTGAGATATTTGATGGTCTGGAAGTGGGACAACAGATGATGAGACTTGCCCAATTTGCGGACGATATTGTCACGGAAGGTAGGTAAGCAGGGAAATAACCAAACATAGGGAAAACAAACAGAACAATAGACTAGGCCCAAAAGCTAGGGAGAAAATGGTCACCTCCTTAGCGATCCCTAAGGCTTTCCCTATACTGCTGTGCACATGTGAATACCCTTATGGTGGATATGCACATGCCCTCGTGCCTAAGTCTATATACCCTGGGAAAACCCTGAGCAGTAGGGAAGGGGGAAGAGGCGACCTGTTTCTTCAAACAGGAGGAAGCAAGTGTCTCCCTAGAGGCTTAGATAAAAGAAACAGAGAGGATTTATCTTGAGCTGAGCTGGAGCAGACGATCCACAACACATCCAAAGCCCACAGGAATGAACTATAACCCGCACAGGCCACTGGAACAAGGAGAAATAAATAGCCTCGCTAACAATCAACTCAGTACACCTGAGGAAAGGTGGATCCAGCTCAAACCCAAACCAAAACAAAGAGAAGAATCAGACATGTGCAGCCAGCCTGGCAGATCTCCACACATTCACAGGGCAAGGCGTGACAGATATAATTTTGTTTATGGCAGATCAGAGTAGAGACCTTACTAAAGTACTGCAAACATTGAAGGTTTTTTGATCGTTTTCAGGCCTCCAGATTAACCACACAAAAAGCGAAATACTATTCTTGCAGGGGGTGGGGGACCAAGATTAAAATAGGAGACGAATGGGGGAAATACCTGTAGCTGGCTCACATATAACTTACCTGGGCGTTAAAATAGGGAATACTCTAGAGTCAATATACAGATTAAATTATGGCCCACTGATAGCGAAGATAATGAGGGAATTACGAAGATGGCATGAACTTCCACTGTCGCTGATGGGGTGTAATCATCTTCTTAAAATGATGGCTCTTTCCAAACTATTATATCCAATGCAGGTAATTACCATACTTTTAAAACATGAAGACATATAAACAAGTTAACAAGGGCCTTTTCAAGGTTTTTGTGGCAAGGAAAGACCCCTAGAATTCAGTTACGTTACCTAATGGGTGTAAAAGAACAGTGTGGCATAGCCTTCCCAGATATTAGAGGATATAACTTGGTGTGTTTGGCTAGACATATAAATGATTGGATAAACGGGACAAGTTATTTTTCAGCTTTGTCATTGGAACAAGATTTTTGTGCTCCCTGGTCCCTAGTGGCACTACTACATGCCAGGTTACAAAATATCCCTATATGGATTAAACAGTCTGTACTTATCAAAGATACTATAGAAACATGGAGGATATTGAGGAAAAATTACTGGTTGTCCTACAGGATATCCAAACATCTTCCACTATGGAATAATCCGGAATTCACACAGGGTAGAACTAACAGTCTTTTGAGGAATGGAGAAATAAAGGGATCACACAGGCTAGACATCTCCTACATGACGTAGAGCCAAGATGGATGAAAAGGGAGGAGCTGATAGCAAACTTCTCTTTGAACCCCTTTCAAACTATTCAATTTGCCCAGATCAAAGCTGCTATTACTTCACACTTAGTATTGGTACATAAAGAAATACACCTAAACGTACTGGATAAAATCCTGGAATCGGGGGGTGGACGGGTATCAGTGTCATCTATTATAACATGAGATGCAAAAGGATAAGGTGAAAATTTTTGAGAAATGGGCAGAACAGATAGGAGCCGAAACTATAGAGCAGATCATACCAAAAGGGTGGATTAAAGTAAGAAGGCATATAGTAAGCGAAATATGGAGGGATACTCAGCTAAGTATAATACATAGAGCCATTTATGGCTTCAACATACCCCCTCATACAGAGAGGCCCGACCGGATGATTAATTATCCTAAGTGTGGTCAAGTATATACCGATCTGTATCACAGGCTAAGGACTTGCCCAATTAGTAAAAAGCTTTGGGAAGAAGTGGCAGAGATGATTAGGAAGTTATGGGGACAGAGAGTGGACCTCACGCCTCAGCTCTTTCTATTTCATTATGAGGAAGAGAAGGAGGGAAGTATATTACAAAGATGGCTACAATCGGATGTACAAACAATACAGCACATACTGGAGCAGTTGAAAAAAGTGTTTCACATGGAAAGATTAGACATAATGAGTTCCAAGGATAGGCACACGCGAGGATTTTTTCAGAAATGGAAAGCCTTTATTGCTACGTACATGTCAGATGGGGAAATAGAATATATTACGCGACCATATTCCTTGAAGGAGTGGTATTGCAGCCAGTCAGTACCGCAGGGGCAACACGTGAGGTGCACGGTGGACCGATGAGCGGCCAAATAACAACACAGTTCATCAGTTTACTCACGGTTAGCAGAAAGCCTCCCTGGGCTGGCAGCATAGTGTTGAGGTGGACAGCACGAAATCCTCCGGGGCACGCTCTGTGGTAGGAAGCATCAGCCAAGATGGTGATTAATGTGCCCTTGATGTTAAGGGTGCTTAGGGTGCTTGTTGCGGCTGAGTCCCTTGATGGTATTTGACGCCAGTACCGTTAATGGTGGTACAACCAATTGTAAGAATGAAGTAGACAGTGGTATGATACAACTCACAGCTTTTACTGATGTTGGTTCCAGTTGCAGCATGTACATCAAACAGAATACAGTCTTTTGCAATTTAAAGGAATCCTGTTGATCCACTGTTAATAGGTTTGGCTGGGTTTAGTTTAGCTTGAAGGTTCTGGATCAATGTAATTTGGTGAGGTTGCCTGTGGCTTATTTGGTATGCTTAGTCCTTTTTGTTTCTGTAACTTCCAAGCCCATAAACAGGTAGCTAGTCTGTATTCTTCAAAGTATGGTGAGGCTGCCTGTAGCTAGATTGTCCCCCACCATGTGCAAAGGTGCCCATTAAGCCTTGAATAATGGCTGTTATCACTGATGTCTCTCTTTAGCTTGGTTAACTTCTTCCAGGGACGAAAACGCTATCCTCTGGTTTCACGATCCAGGATCTAAGAAGGTCACAGGAGGAAAACGCTCTCCTGCGCCTCATACCTTGGCTCTACCTCATCTCTGCCTTTGGCTTCACCCACTAATGTGTGGTGTGTAGCCTCAGAGTACACTGACTCTGCTACTCCTTCTCTCACTTTCCTTCTACTACCACTGATCTAACTTCTTCTAATCTATCTCGCTAGGCCTGACCTAGGTATTTATATGACCTAAGTGCTATCCCCATCTAGTGGTGGGATGTATAAATTACACCAGACCAGCCTATGAACAGGGACACAACAGGTGTTGCAATACAAAATAACATGCAATATAATGATGCAGTTTTAAAGCTATTTTGCAGTTCCCACGTGTTCCTGAGTGGGACGCTGCAGTATTTGGTGGAACAGATGAAGGGGCGCTTGGGTAGACTGCTACTGCAACCCTCTAGCATGTGATAATAATAACAATGTAAAAGAGATGTAAGAAATACATTACTGAAATGTAACTATTACCTTTTTTCGAATTGTTGAGATGTACCCTATTTGTATCAAACTTGTTGTTGGGATCTGCATACACCAATGTTGTAATATTTAAGGGTCAAAGAACCCTATTGTTGTTATACATAATTGAAAATAAAAGAAAGTTTTAAATAAAAATAAAATAAAAAAAATAAAAATTTTCTTTGAGCGAATCGACTTTGGATCGATGATCCTAAGCTCGATTCCCTCAACCCTAATTATCAACATATAATATTAAAATAATACTGCCATATAACGCCTGTATAATACCACCATGGAGTGCTAAGACTAGACCGTCATATACAGCCTCCAAAATAATACCATATAGTGCTAAGATACATAGACACTGATCTCTTAGGAGGGGGGGGGAGCACAGGAAAATAACCTGAAAAAAAGCAGATAACTTACCAACAGGGTCGTACGCTAATCGCCGATCATCAGCCATAAAAGAACCACTGCCGTCTGGAACATCAGCATCCATAATCATAATGATCAGTGACTGCAGCTTAGCTGCATTGTGTATAGGAGGTCCTGTCTCCATATAAACTTGGTCTGCTGTTCTGTATCTCCCTCATGCTTTACACTGAAGCACTGCCGGTTCAATTTTGCTGCTGTGTGTAAGTGGAAGATCAGTATGTGGAGAGATGATTAGGTTACAATAAGGACAGAAGATTATAAACTGCTTTCATCAGCCATTGATTAGTAAACTCTTGACTCCTCCTCCTGAACTGTGCAGGACTCAATGCAGGAGGAGAGGTTTGGGGGAAGTTGCTTGGGGTGTTTCCAAATTTTGCGCCTACTTACGCTCTTGGGTACAGTAAGGCCCCATAGACTTCTTTGGGGGCCGTATTATGGTGGAGTACCACTTGCATATTACTCTGGTGTCAATCGGTGGCTGAAATGAAATGGACTCTACAATTTGGACAACCAGTGTGAGCACAACACAAAAATACACATCTCACATCCTGCAGACCTTCTGATGAGAAGGACGAGGCCTTATCCAAGCAATTAACGGTGGACGGAATCTCTTCCTTACTTTTCAGAAAATAGGTTCTGCAGCATCTGCGCCTCAAATTCTGTAATTTTATTTAAAGGATTAGAGTGTTTCATATAATATAAAGATCTATATAAAGTTTTGGAACTATACAGATTTAAAAAAAAATCTGCCACCAAATCAAACTAAAAATGTGAAGCAGAAAATTTACTGTTAAGGTAAAAATCAATGTATTGAAAACTGAAAATCTACATCCATTAAACAAACACTATCCATATATCTTAGTTCATTAACATATTAAAATAATCTGGCCTTCATCCTGGCAGAGTATTGTGATGTCACCACATTTGCATAGAATGTTCTAGAACTGTGCCTACAGCTGTGATGTCACTGGATGACATCACAATGATGGATTTGTGAAGGTGGGACTCCATGTTGGATGCACACAACTTCAGAAAGAAGATTGGATGCCATGAGGATTCATAGGCGTCTGCGATATGTTGATCCGCGGCTGCTGGTCAACTCTCTCTCATCCTGCATGTCGATTGGCTCATTCCTTCTGACCCGATTCAGGAAACTGAATCAAAAATGGAGGACTCTGATGAAGAACTCCAGCTTCCTGGCCAAGAAATCAACCATCATGACACAGGCCAGGAGCTTCTTCAGGTCAGTTGCCTTAAGACGTAAAAACCACGTCATCCGCCATGACATAGCTGAGAAGACACCAACTATTTTTATTGCTGATCCAAAAGTTGCACATGAGGGGCCCCTAATACCACAAGGCATGTCCCTGGGAGAAAAAACAGAAAGTGGGGAACCGCCACAAAAAAGACCTTGGGACACTGATGCTGTGGAGCCATTCCTTGTCCACAAAGCACCACCTTCTAAAAAAACACCAAAGAGCTGTAAGCGACGATGTAATAGAAAGACTCGTCAAAAACAACACACAGCAATGAAGGATGATGTCTCTTTAAATTTTGAGACCCCTTAAAACATCAGACAAGAAAATGGCTGAGTCTGCTGAAGACCTTTTGAAGGCATCTCGTGAAGCTTCCAAAGCCAGTCTTAAACGGAAAGCACCAACCTCCAATGACAGTCAGTCCGGGACATTTCCACCAGCCAAAAGAGCTGCGGCAGAAAACATGTCCGCTCCATCTACCAAAGATGTAGGAAGCCCGGAGCTGGGAACATCACAAGTGGAGATGGCCTATACCCGGAGAGCACAGAACAACTTGTCTCCAAAGCACTTATCCATCCTGAAGAGTAGCGGCCAGGAAGGCATGCTGGACGATGACATCATTAATCAGGCCCAGGATCTCCTGCAGAATCAGTTTGGGGACTTTGATGGATTGCAGCCCGCCGCTGCTATTCTCTTTCCAGGGTACAGTGTGCTAAAGAAGGCCGTACAAATCCACTACCACGAGGACAGGGTGCACTGGCTGACCACCTGCTTCAAAAATGGCAACATCCTAGTGGCTGACAGCATCAAGACCAGCAAATTGCCTCTATCTGTTTGCCAGCAGATTAATAACATCTACAGTGTAGTGGTCAATGAGCCCCTGAAAAATCTAAAATTTCTCAACGTGGATCAGCAGAGAAACACCTATGACTGTGGGGTGTTCGCCATAGCATTTGCCTTTGAGTTTCTGGCAGATGACGGTGAACCCACGGGGCTCTTCCAGCACGACGTGATGAGAGACCATCTAATATCCTGCCTGCAGAATGGCAGGATCACAGGCTTTCCCAAAAAGGTCAATTAGCGACTCCATGTCTTTCATGACATGTCGAGTCTATGATGGGCCAAGAGATCGCCCTGACCAGAAGCCTGATATTACCGAAACAGACCTAGATCCTCTACTTCACCAAAGCTGCAGTCTCTTCCCAATCCCAGATTACAACCGCTGGCCCATGGCAGCACAGGTCTACAACCCACAGACTTGTTGGCATTAGTAAGTAACCAGTGACTATTCTAAGTTTCATCATTTCCGTGTACTGATTGTAATAATGTCTTCTCATGTCATAATATATGTATGTGTAGAAAGTACTTCGACAACACCAAATGTTCGGGGTAATCACACCCCACAATCATTGACCTTTTAGCCTATAGGCTCCATAACTTTGCTGTGTCTATAGTTAGACCTATTTATGAGGGGGGGGGGGGGTAGCCTAGTTTATTATGTTAACTCGGACCTAGAGACCCGATTATCAGGCAGTTGTGTCCCAGGAACATTTGTCAGACTATCAGATGATAGGGACCACATCCATGAGGAGACCTTGTATCCTCATTGTGTATATTCATGATTTGGTGTTTTCCAGCGGTATCCACTGGTCACCACTGGAAATTAAAACAGCCTGGGGTTAAGAAGGCAATTGCAGCAGATCGGATCACCAGAGGTCTGAGACAAAATGAGGTGCAGAAGAAACCATCTCCTGATCTTCAGTGACCCCTGCTAGAAGGTATTGGCCTTAAGAACCAAAAAGAGCCCTAAATAAGGTAAGATCCTTGTTACAGGAGTCATAAAATGTAATGTGATTTATAACAGGAGCTCATAATAATAATAGACATGATGCCAAATTCTGGTGACACCAGAGTGATGACACAGAATAATTTAGGGTTTAGATTCTCCACGAAGATGAGCAGAGCAGTAGACATTAGTGGAAAATCATCCAAATCGCCTGATACATGGCATATAAGAATGATAAAATTCTAACTGCCTACAGTCACCACTAGGGGGAGCTCCAATGGACCTTGATATGTAGATCACCTTGAGCAATGTCTCCCAGAATTTTAACTATGGAAGTGTGTAAGAAAGCAGGGGTTTTGGCGATTTGTATCAGGAAAACTGAGCTCCAAACCTTCCTGAGCTCAAAAAATATATGAAAATAAATTATCCCACGTTTATAAGGTATATTCTGTTTATGTTGGATACAGCAGTGGGTCCCAGAACAAGAATAACAGCTATAACAGTCAATGACATTGATAAGCGTTGGTATCGCTGTTAGAAACATGGGCCCACGTTTACAGTTGAAGGGATTATAATGACTCACAGTGACCGGGAGTAAATTGTGTGACACTTACATGTCATTTTCCGTTGTTCCATGTTCAGTCATAATTAGTTATATTTTTTGCATCTGCAGATCACTGTACCAGAGCGGGGTCTCACTGTGTCCCTGCAATGAATATGGGATACAGCTGGAAGTGATGACTCTACCACAAGTCAGCGACCCCATGTCAGGATCAGATGACCTGCACTTCAGCAAGAGGCAGATTTCGGGCTCGGTCTCTGCACTCACCCACCGGACTTTCTGCAGTCAGACGTATTCACTAAAGAAGTGAGTTTTCTGCTGCATCAAAGGCAGATTCCAGGCTTGGTCTCTGCAATAACCACTGGACTTGACATTCACCGGACTTTCTGCAGACAGATGTATTCATCAAAGAAGTGAGTTTCCTGCTGCATCAAAGGCAGATTCCAGGCTTGGTCTCTGCAATAACCACTGGACTTGACATTCACCGGACTTTCCGCAGACAGATGTATTCACCAAAGAAGTGAGTTTCCTGCTGCATCAAAGGCAGATTCAAGGCTTGGTCTCTGCAATAACTACTGGACTTGACATTCACCGAACTTTCCGCAGACAGATGTATTCACCAAAGAAGTGAGTTTCCTGCTGCATCAAAAGGCAGATTCCAGGCTTGGTCTCTGCATTCACCACTGGACTTGACATTCACCGGACTTTCCACAGACAGATGTATTCACCAAAGAAGTGAATTTCCTGCTGCATCAAAAGGCAGATTCCAGGCTTGGTCTCTGCAGAAGTCAACCTACTTGACATTCACCAGTTTTCCACCGCCTAGGGGAAGGGCAGTCCTTCAGCCATGGCTCCCTAGAGGTTTCCTCCATTGGGGGTTTTTCCTCTCCTGAGTGCTGAAGGCCCGACTCATCATGAACAGGGCCACATTTAAGACCAGTGCCCTGACTTCTAATGAGAACATCTATTGTACATTTGATACCTTGCAGTTACTAAAGAAGTCAGTGTATATTAAGTAGTGGTGTGTCTGAGCCTCTTTATGAATCTTCATAGTTAACTGGATGGGGGTGCAGGGTATCCGACCCTTGCTGCTCAGATAGTGATGGCCTTTCTTGCTTTTACAGCTAGGCTTATTTTTTTTATCCCCTACCTACAGTGGGGGACTGATTGGTGGGGACTGCTGGGTCCCCTATGATCATGAGAATGGGGATCCTGTGTCCCCGAATAAATGGAATGGTAGGTCAATCATGTTCCCTTCTGCTTCATTCAGTGTCTATGGGACTTCTGGAAATAGCTGAGCATTGTACTCGACTATCTCCAGCAGACCTATGGAGAGTAGCTATGTGCACGCTCGACCTGCCACTTCATTCATAAGTGGACACAGGATCCAGATCTCGTGATCAGTGGTGGTCCCAGATATTTTGTGGATTGGGTAAAGTTTTGTATCGACAGAAACTATCTCCGGACCACATACCCCTTGAAGTCAACAGGTGCGCAAAAATGTGGATGTAACATGGACCACATCCAGATTTTTGTTTTTGCAAATCCACATTTTGTAGACCGCAAAACAGATATGGTTGTGTGCATGGAGGGTTATACAGATTCTACTGAAATAAAAATATTAAGAGGTAGAGTCAGAGGTGTACCTCCAACAGAGGCAGACCACGCAGTTGATATGGGACCCCTGGAGGAAGGGGCCCAGTCTTGGACAAAAGGCCCGCCTCCTAATTACACTTAATTCTCGCTCCTGTCTTGAGTCCCTTGTCTGGGGCTCAGGCTCTGCTTTCAAGCTCCCTGCTTCCTCTGTCCTGTCCTTGGGGCCCCCCTTTACTCAGTACATCATCAGTGGCTAGCTCTGCACCTGCCAGAGTCCCGACTAGCGCTCTACGTTGTCTCGCTGATGGGCGCTGAGTTGGCTTGTTCTGTGCCTGTGCCACGGGAGTTGGGATTTCATTCCTCTGCAAGTGACAGTGTAGAGGATGATGAGAGTGACTTCTGCGAAAACAATGACTTTAGGTGAGAAGTGAGTGTGCTGTCAGTAATATGTGTTTTGTTGTGAAGTGAACCCCTCATTTCCAGTGCTGAACCCCCAGTTCTGCTCTGCAGACCGACACAGTGTAATGCCGCCATGTCCTGCTCTGTGCACTCAGGTACAGTAAGTGCCTCTGTGTCAGCTTCATGCACTGATGTAGAGACACATTGTTTGTCCTGCTTTACACTGCAGCTTAGCTACATAAGGGCATTACTATGACCACAGGAAACATGCTGTCACATTACAGACGTGGGGCTGCATGCAACTACCTGAGACGCTATAAGGGGGCGCTCCAAAATAAAATACTGGAACATGTATGAAAGAAATTAACTTAGTGGTATGGAAACCTATCCAGATGTGTAGATGAAACCACATGGGGAATGTACAAGAGACAGCGTCACAAGGAGGTATATGACGGTAGAATATAAGAGAAATACATGATCGGCATGCATATAAAGTTATAACAGTGTCTTCTCCTATGGGCTGAGTTTCCACAAGGAACAATAAATCGAGCAGGTTGAAACCCAGTATGCCCTGTCCCTTCCCATTCACAATACATTTTGAGCCTCATGCCCTTACAGAAATGCCCACTTTGGGCACATTGGCACAAGTGCTGCCCCTTTATGGTCTGTTTTGCAGGATGATCAGGAGCCAGGATCTCAGAGTAGATGGGGTATAATACTGCATCCCTATCTGGACTCACAGGAAGAGATGAGGAAAGTTACACATTCAAACCCTAGAAATCTAGTTGTGCTTTTATTCCATTCACATTCTATATAGAATCCCCATCATCATATAAAGCATCAGCTCCTCACTGCTGATATCAATGTAATCTACAGAGCAAATATACAGAAGGAAAGGCACACACCGCCTCCCGTATAAATTACACAGGTTGTTACCTTTAAAAACCATATTAAAGTGTAGAGATGGCTATAATATACTAAAAAGATCAACAACTGTGAACATACATTACATTACTTATCCTGTACTGATCCAGAATTATAGACTGTATTATACTCCAGAGCTGCACTCACTATTCTGCTGGTGAAATCACTGTGTACATACATTATTTATCCTGTACTGATCCAGAATTATAGACTGTATTATACCCCAGAGCTGCACTCACTATTCTGCTGGTGAAATCACTGTGTACATACATTACTTATCCTGTACTGATCTAGAAATATAGACTGTATTATACCCCAGAGCTGCACTCACTATTCTGCTGGTGTAGTCACTGTGTACATACATTACTTATCATGTAGTGATCCTGAGTTCCATCCTGTATTATACTCCAGAGCTGCACTCACTATTCTGCTGGTGAAATCACTGTGTACATACATTACATTACTTATCCTGTACTGATCCAGAATTATAGACTGTATTATAACCCAGAGCTGCACTCAGTATTCTGCTGGTGAAATCACTGTGTACGTACATTACTTATCCTGTACTGATCCAGAATTATAGACTGTATAATCCCCCAGAGCTGCACTTACTATTATGCTAGTGAAATCACTGTGTACATACATTATTTATCCTGTACTGATCCTAAATTACATCCTGTATTATACTCCAGAGCTGTACTCACTATTCTGCTGGAGCAGTCACTGTGTACATACATTACTTATACTGTACAGATCCTGAGATACATCCTGTATTATACTTCAGAGCTGCACTCACTATTCTGCTGGAGCAGTCACTGTGTACATACATTACGTATCCTGTACAGATCCTGAGATACATCCTGTATTATACTCCAGAGCTGCACTCACTATTCTGCTGGTGGAGTCACTGTGTATATACATTTCTTATTCTGTACTGATCCTGAGATACATACTGTATTATACTCCAGAGCTGCACTCACAATTCTGCTGGTGGAGTCACTGTGTATATACATTTCTTATCCTGTACAGATCCTGAGATACATCCTGCATTATACTCCAGAGCTGCACTCACTATTCTGCTGGTGAAATCTGTCACGGCTGAGGATAGGGGAAATCCTCAGCCGTGCAATGCCAGATGATGTTATGGCTGCTCGGCCAGGACAACAGGAGTAGGTAGCAGGTCACCTCCTACAGCGTCCCTAACCTGACCCTAACTCCTATCTGCATGGGCCGACCTTAAAGGTAGGAGGTCCCATGCGCAGGAACCTAGGAGCCCTGACTTACCCTCCGTCCGGTCCCTGGGCTAAGGAGCCGGGTAAGACAACCCAGTCCTCCTAGGCACGGAGGAGCAGGAGTCTCAATGGCCAAGCTGCTGGAAAAGGGGGAACATAAACAGCTCTATGGATATGGCAGGTGAACAAGGAGTTCCACCTACCTACCACAGCCTTGCTGACTGGATCCCTGTGCTGGCAGGGTGCAGATCACAACGCATCCCTACACAGGGACCCAGATCCATAGCTGCACAAAATCACAAGGAAACATCAAATAGACATCACACATAACTAGACATAAACTTAAATGTGACATTATGGTTATGACCACAGGGGTGGCTCTCACTGGCAGGTATAAAACAGGAGGCTGCTACAGCTAAGCATGGCTGAAGCAACCTGCAGCCCTGGAAAAACAGTGAGGCTATATAGGCCAAGAAGCCACACCCCACAGTCGGACACACCCAGTGAAACACACACACACTGGGAAGGGAGTTAACCCTTCCAGCACCAAAGAAGGGAAACACACACTTAAAAGGAGAAGTGTCCAAACAACACACACACTGTGGCTGTTGCCGCAGGCAACGACATGGGTGGCACTCATGTCCAGGGAGTCAGCCCGAAGGCCGGGACACTGCCACCACATGTACACACAATGACCAAACGTTGCCACGGGCAACCACAGTGAGGGGAAGATGTCAGTGCACACCAAACATAAACAAAGTGCACACAGACATACAAAAGTGCTACATACACACACACACCTAACATAGAGGTTGCTAGGTGTAACCGCATGAAGATTGCCGCCAGCTGCCTAGCACCAGCTCAGGCTGCTCTACAGCGGCAATACCAAAACTACAACGTGTTGCCCGCGGCAACCACAAGTGAGGCAGCACACTAGCGGCCCTCACCTGTGGTTGAACACCAGAACCAAACCGCAGGCAACCGCATGCGGTTCAGGAGTCACGACCATGACCATGGCCGTGACAAAATCACTGTGTACGTACATTACTTATCCTGTACTGATCCAGAATTATAGACTGTTTTATCCCCCAGAGCTGCACTTACTATTCTGCTAGTGAAATCACTGTGTACATACATTACTTATCCTGTACTGATCCTGAGTTACATCCTGTATTATACTCCAGAGCTCTACTCACTATTCTGCTGGAGCAGTCACTATGTACATACATTACTTATCCTGTACAGATCCTGAGATACACTCTGTATTATAATCCAGAGCTACACTCACTATTCTGCTGGTGCAGTCACTGTGTACATACAATACTTATCCTGTACTGATCCTGAGTTACATCCTGTATTATACTCCAGAGCTGCACTAACTATTCTGCTGGTGCAATCACTGTGTACGTACATTACTTATCCTGTACTGATCCAGAATTATAGAATGTATTATACCCCAGAGCTGCACTTACTATTCTGCTGGTGAAATCACTGTGTACATACATTTCTTATCCTGTACTGATCCTGAGATACATCCTGTATTATACTCCAGAGCTGCACTCACTATTCTGCTGGTGCAGTCAGTGTATATACATTACTTATCCTGTACTGATGCTGAGTTACATCCTGTATTATATTCCAGAGCTGCACTCACTATTCTGCTGGTGGAGTCACTGTGTACATACATTTCTTATCCTGTACTGATGTTGAGTTACCTCCTTTATTATACCCCAGAGCTGCACTCACTATTCTGCTGGTGCAATCACTGTGTATATACATTACTTATCCTGTACTGATCCTGCGTTACATCCTGTATTATACTCCAGAGCTGCACTCACTATTCTGCTGGTGCAGTCACTGTGTACTGTGGTAAGGTGAACAGAAAAGTGTATGGTAAAGTCCTGTGTATGGTAAAGAATCCCACCCAGCTTGCTCAACTGGGTGAGGTAAATAAAATCCAGGGCAGGTTTTCCCCTAGCCTGAGGGATCATCAAGGGGAAATAAAGCACAGTCCATGCTGTCAGTCTGGGGAGAGTAATGCCTGGAGAAAGCCTGGGAAGCTGGCTGCCCTGCTCGCTAGAGAAGCCGAGTTCTCTGTGTGACCTATGTTCAATAGGTGAGCTAGGATCTTCACTGTATTAGCCAGGGCCCAGGCCGGTGTTTATTTCAGTTTGATTTATGTTTTGTGGTGCTGGACCTTCACCTTACCCAGTGAATTATAACTGGGGTTGCCTGTATTGCCGGAGTGTGATAAATAAAGCAGCATTTGGACTTTAACCCTGTGGTCTGCAATAGAATCTGTCATCGCCGCCCAGCCTGAGAGTGTAACCCCTTACAATTGGTGTCGGATGCGGGCAAGCGTCCCTGCTGAAGAAGTCAACAGTCGGTTGCTAAGGGCAACGGCGTGACAGTAAATGATTTAATGTCCTGGGTGAAAGCTGCTGCAGCTTTGCAAAGTTCACCAAATACCATGGAGGAAATGATGAAGATGTTGTTACAGGCCAATCTGGAGGAAAGGAAAAGACATGCTGAGGATAAAAAGAGACACGAAGAAGCCTTACGTGTCCAACAACAGGCTAATGCACAGCAGCAAGAAACTAATCGTTTGTTGATGGAGGTAAGCCCCCCAGAGACTTTGAATGTGAGGAGGGTTGTGCAGCGGGCCTTGCAAAAACGGACACTTGATGATGATATCGAGGCCTACCTGACCGTATTTGAGAGGGTGGCGGAAAGAGAGAGGCTGCCAATAGCAGAGTGGGCAGAGGTCCTTGCGCCCTTTTTGTCCGGCGAACCACAAAAGGCCTACTATGACCTCAGGGAGCAGGATGTCCGGGACTATGTAAAATTAAAAATGGAGATCCTGGCTCGTTTGGGCGTTACACCAGCAGTTCATGCCCGGAGGGTCCACACGTGGAGCTCCACCATGGACAAGCCTGCCCGATCTCAGATGTTTGACCTCCTCCATCTTGTACGGAAGTGGCTAGAACCTGAGACTTCTACACCAGACCAGATTGTGGAGAAAGTAATGGTGGATCACTACTTTAGAGCCCTCCCAGCGGAGCTGCAACGGTGGGTCGGACATGGAGACCCCAAAACTGCGGATCAGCTCGTAAACCTGGTGGAAAGGTTCCTGTCGACTGAGGACTACCTCTGTGATGTCCCTACCGCACCAACACCTCCCCGGAGTGCCCGACCTGTGTCATCTGTCGGTAAGAGAGTTCCGGCTGTTGGGGGTGTGTGGAAGGGTGCAAAAGGGAATAAGGCTCTAGAGGTTGGGCGTGGGCATAAGGCTGAGTCTCCCGGGCAGTCCGGACCCGGAGAGGTTTTCTCACCTAGAAGACTTGGGGCGACCCAGTGCTGGAGGTGCCGTGAGTGGGGACACATTGCTGCCTATTGCCCTCTGACCTCAGAGCCCATGGAGTGTGCCGGGAGCCGGAGACAGTCGCTGTATGCGGTGCCAGTGTGTGCGGCCTCCCCAGGACTAGAGACTGAGCCGCAGATGTGTACCCTGGTGATAAATGACTGCTCTGTCAGGGCTCTGTTGGACTCCGGTAGTCTGGTCACCTTAGTGCATGCCAGCTTCGTGGCTGGTAATTATGTGCTGGACAAAAGAGTAAGTGTGCTGTGCATCCATGGGGATGCAAAATCATACCCGGTGGCTTGCGTTAAGCTGGAGACTCCGGCTGGGACTGTATCCTATGAAGTCGGGGTCGTAAAAAGACTTATGCATGATATAATATTGGGCCGCGACTTCCCCTTGTTTTGGAAGTTGTGGGAGAAGAGAAACATTCCTGCAGAATCTGTGCCGTCTCCTTTAAATAATCATTGTTATGAGGGGCCCATTGAATCCAATGGTTTAAAGGAAAAGACCATTGAAAACAATGGTGCCGATAAGGTGCTAAATGAAGATGTCATGGTAACTGAAATGTCTGATGAAAATATGGGGTTATGTGACGTACCTGATAAAGACACTTTTCCATTGCAGGTGTTAGCTAGTGAAGATGAAGCTTCCCCAACTGGGGAAAATGTGTTGGACTTAGGGGTGTCTCGGGGTAACTTTGGTACAGAGCAGTTGAGAGACCCCACTCTCATGAGTGCTCACGAAAATGTTACCGTGATAGATGGTGTACCACAGGTACCAGAAGCTGACCAAAAATTTCCGCATTTTGCCATGAATGGAAACCTGCTGCATCGAGTTAATAAATGCAACAATGAAATTGTGGAGCAGCTTTTGGTTCCAAAACTCTATAGATGTATGGTACTAGATCTTGCACATAACCACGTACTTGGGGGTCATTTGGGTGTTAGCAAAACACAGGAGAGGGTACTACAAAGATTTTTCTGGCCTGGAGTATACAAGAAAGTGGAAATATACTGTGGGTCCTGCCCAACCTGCCAGATAAGTGCCCCGACCTCACATTTCCGGAGTCCCTTGGTGCCTCTTCCCATCATTGAGGTACCTTTTGAAAGAATAGCCATGGACTTGGTGGGTCCCATTGTTAAGTCAGCTAGGGGGCACTAGTATATCTTGGTTGTCTTGGACTATGCCACACGATACCCGGAAGCGGTACCCTTGCGAAACATGGCGTCCAAAAATATTGCCCAGGAATTATTTTTCATGTTCTCCCGCACGGGGATCCCTAAAGAAATTCTCACGGACCAGGGTACCCCCTTTATGTCGAAGGTTATGAAAGAGTTGTGCAAGTTGTTCAAAATCACCCAGATACCTACCTCGGTGTACCACCTACAGACAGATGGGTTGGTCGAGAGGTTTAACAAGACGCTGAAACAGATGTTAAAAAAAGTAGTAGAAAAGGATGGTCGGGACTGGGACTGCCTCCTGCGATACCTTATGTTCTCTATTAAGGAGGTGCCTCAGGCTTCTACAGGGTTCTCACCATTTGAGTTGCTATATGGCCGTCACCCGAGGGGTTTACTCGATGTAGCTAAAGAAACCTGGGAGGCTGAGGCTACTCCCTATAAGAGCATCATTGAACATGTGGCTGACATGCAAGACAGGATAGCGACAGTAATGCCCATTGTTAAAGAACATCTGCAAAGAGCCCAGGAGGCTCAAAGCAGAATTTATAACAGGTCTGCCAAGGTAAGGGACTTTAATCCTGGGGACAGGGTCCTGATTCTAGTTCCCACTGTAGAAAGTAAGTTTCTGGCAAAGTGGCAGGGTCCCTACGAGGTTGTGGAAAAAGTGGGCGAGGTGAACTATAAGGTGCACCAACCAGGAAGGAGAAAACCCTACCAGATTTACCACGTAAATCTGATTAAGCCATGGAAAGATCGGTCATTGGTGGCCGCACAGACCATGAGTAAGGAGGTGTCACCACCAATTCCTCTGGTAAAAATTAGTGAAGCATTGTCAGTACCCCAGAAACAAGAAGTAAAGGAGTTTCTACAGAAAAATAGAGGAAGGTTTTCTGACCTACCAGGCCGTACACACCTGATAGAACATTCCGTGAGAACTGAACCCCACAGTAAGGTGAATCTAAAGCCCTACAGGATACCAGAAGCACGCAGAAAAGCGGTATCCTCTGAGGTCAGGCGCATGCTTGAGTTAGGGGTCATTGAGGAATCTACCAGTGAGTGGTCAAGCCCTATTGTCTTAATCCCGAAGCCTAATGGGACTTGGAGATTTTGTAATGATTTCCAGAAGCTAAATGAAGTATCAAAATTCGATGCGTACCCCATGCCCAGAGTAGACAAACTAATTGAGAGGCTTGGGAAAGCAAGGTACATCACGACCCTTGACCTTACAAAAGGGTATTGGCAGATACCATTATCAGATGATGCAAAAGAAAAGACGGCATTCTCCACTCCAGAGGGGCTGTTCCAGTACACAGTGATGCCGTTCGGGTTACATGGAGCCCCTGCTACATTTCAGAGGTTGATGGACCTGATCTTGAAGCCACATCGTGACTATGCTGCCGCTTACCTTGATGATGTGGTCATTTTTTCATCTGATTGGAGAAATCACCTCTGGAAGGTACAGGCCGTTATAGACTCCATTAGTGAGGCTGGCCTAACCAAAAAGTGTGCAGTGGGTCTAGAGGAAGCAAAATATCTGGGCTACATTATTGGTAAAGGGCTGGTTAAACCCCAGATCAATAAAGTAGAGGTGATACAAGACTGGCCTAGGCCCTTAACGAAGAAACAAGTCAGGGCCTTCCTTGGCATGACAGGGTACTACCGCCGGTTCGTACTGAACTTTGCCTCGATGGCAGCACCATTGACTGACTTAACGAAAGGCCCTAAGTCAGTAATGGTGAAGTGGACCCCAGAGGCAGAAAAGGCCTTTCAAAGCCTAAAGTCCGCTCTCTGTCAACAGCCGGTGCTCATTTCCCCGGATTTCAGAAAAGAGTTTCTGGTCCAGACTGATGCATCTGAGACAGGCTTGGGAGCGGTCCTGTCACAAGTGATAAATGGGGAGGAGCACCCAGTGATGTACCTAAGTAGGAAGTTGACCCCAGCAGAGAAAAATTATGCCATAGTGGAACGAGAGTGTCTAGCCATTAAATGGGCTCTGGAGTCACTTAAATATTACCTGCTGGGTAGGAAATTTCTGTTGGTAACAGATCACGCTCCTTTAACTTGGATGAAACAAAACAGGGAGAAAAACGCAAGAGTTTCTCTCCCTGCAAAATTTTAATTTCAAGGTTGAACATAGGCCGGGGAAATTACAGGGGAACGCAGAGGCTTTGTCCAGGATACACTGCTTGTTGGCTAAAAATATCCAGACCTCCGGTCTGGAGAAGAGGGGGGGGGGGGGGAGAATGTGGTAAGGTGAACAGAAAAGTGTATGGTAAAGTCCTGGAAGGGGTGTATATCCCACCCAGCTTGCTCAACTGGGTGAGGTAAATAAAATCCAGGACAGGTTTTCCCCTAGCCTGAGGGATCCCAGCTGAAGCCAGCTGGGATCATCAAGGGGAAATAAAGCACAGTCCATGCTGTCAGTCTGAGGAGAGGAATGCCTGGAGAAGCCTGGGAAGCTGGCTGCCCTGCTGGCTAGAGAAGCCGAGTTCTCTGTGTGACCTGTGTTCAATAGGTGAGCTAGGATCTTCACTGTATTAGCCTGGGCCCAGACGGGCAGGTGTTTATTTCAGTTTGATTTATGTTTTGTGGTGCTGGACCTTCACCTTACACAGTGAATTATAACTGGGGTTGCCTGTATTGCCGGAGTGTGATAAATAAAGCAGCATTTGGACTTTAACCCTGTGGTCTGCAAGAGAATCTGTCATCGCTGCCCAGCCTGAGAGGGTAACCCCTTACAGTACATATATTACATTACTTATCCTGTACTGATCCTGAGATACATCCTGCATTATACTCCAGAGCTGCACTCACTATTCTGCTGGTGCAGTCACTGTGTACATACATTACTTATCCTGTACAGATCCTGAGATACATCCTGTATTATACCCCAGAGCTGCACTCACTATTCTGCTGTTGCAGTCACTGTGTACATACATTACTTATCCTGTACAGATCCTGAGATACATCCTGTATTATACTCCAGAGCTGCACTCACTATTCTGCTGGTGCAGTCACTGTGTACATACAATACTTATCCTGTACTGATCCTGAGTTACATCCTGTATTATACTCCAGAGCTGCACTCACTATTCTGCTGGTGCAATCACTGTGTACGTACATTACTTATCCTGTACTGATCCAGAATTATAGAATGTATTATACCCCAGAGCTGCACCTACTATTCTGCTGGTGAAATCACTGTGTACATACATTACTTATCCTGTACTGATCCTGAGATACATTCTGTATTAAACTCCAGAGTTCCACTCACTATTCTGCTGGAGCAGTCACTGTTTACATACATTACGTATCCTGTACAGATCCTGAGATACATCCTGTATTATACTCCAGAGCTGCACTCACTATTCTGCTGGTGGAGTCACTGTGTATATACATTTCTTATCCTGTACTGATCCTGAGATACATCCTGCATTATACTCCAGAGCTGCACTCACTATTCTGCTGGTGCAGTCACTATGAACATACATTTGTTATGCAAGCGGGTGTGGACCCACTGCGCCACTGACTGGCTATACTTTGGAGGGGCGTGACTAAACAACTAGCCTCTGATGGTGAGGATAGGCTTGGGCCGTTAGAGTAGTTGCCAGGTGCCACTCCAGAGCAGTCCCCAAGTTAGTGGCAACTGACCAGGAGGTCAGAGATACCGGTGCAAGCACCGTTGGGAAATGCGTGGTCGGGAAGTCCAGGGTCAGGGCAGGCAACGAGCAAGGTCTGTAAACAAAGTCCGAGGTCAGAGGCAGGCGCCAAACAGGCGAAATCCAATAATTACAAAAGCAGGGTCCGGTACACAGCAAAGCAGAACTTGAAAAACACCTTCACACTTGGAACTAGACAAGCTAGTGACCATGAGTTGCTCAGGCATCTTCCTGTGGTAGGAAGCACCTTTAAATACCTCCTGCAATCCAGCCATAGGCTGGTGAGACAGAGGGCGTGTACGTGCTGCCTCACAAGTGAGGAGAGACACATCCATACAAGTCCTAACAAACAGTACAGTTCTCCAGCAGGAAGTAAACTCTGGCATGGAGCACAGATGCAACAGTTAAGGCTACTTTCACACTAGCGGCACGGACCTCCGGCAAGCTGTTCCGTCGGGTGAACAACCTGTCGGATCCATCCTGCCGCTAGTGACCGCGTGCCCCCGGACTGCCGCTCCATCCCCATTGACTATAATGGGGGCCGTGCGGTGTTCCGGCGGAGGCACGGCAGCACACGGCAAAAGGCTCCCAGAATAAATGTCGGACACGTCGTAGTTTTATTCCGGCAGCCTCTCATCGCGCACTGCCGTGCTGCCACCATGCTGCCGCCGGAACTCCGCCTCCAATATAGTCAATAGGGACTGAGCGGAAGTCCGGGGGCACGCGGTTACTAGCAGCAGGACGGATCCGACAGGCTGTTCACCAGACAGAACAGCCTGCCGGAGGTCCGTGCCGCTAGTGTGAAAGTAGCCTAAGCTACCTGCTGCCCGCGCTTGTCAGCACGGCGCATGGCAGCAGGAGGGAAAGAGGGAGCCCAGCGCCTGTGGGTAGGGGCAGCAGTGCCGGCACGGACCGCAGGGCTAACACATTACGGTACATCACTTATCCCATACTGATCCAAAATTATAGACTGTATTATACCCCAGAGCTGCACTCATTATTCTGCTGGTGAAAACGCGGTAAAGTTTTATCCTTTTGCAAGTTAAGAGGGTTTGGATTTATTAGAGACCTTGACACAGGTCGCGATTATTACGTCGAGCTGTGAAATGCCGCGACCTGCCCAGCCACCTCCACAGCCTCTATGTAGATGAGGTTGTCGAGTTTACCCCAGCAGAGAGCACTCGCGGACCATACGCCACTGGAATCACCCGGCCCGTTCCAGAACCAGAGTCCTGGGAGCCCGAGGAGAGCTCAGAATCAGAAGAGGAGCCAGTACTCCCTACTCCCTAAAGGCGGCTGGATGCCAGATATGTGCCTCGACTGACCTGTAGCCAGAACCAATATGCCACTGGCTTTGTGGGGAAAATATCCTGTGGCAGCCCGTAATCGCCACCAGGGATCCAGAGGTGCACTCAAAAAAAAAAAGAGATCATCCAAGTTTAGGTCAATATCCCTATCTGCACCTGACTTAGTTCAGGAATGTACCCAGCTATTGCTGCAACTGGTGGTTCCTCACAGCCAGACCATCCCAGTCCAACCTCAGGAAATGAGGACTTCTACATCCCTTGCTACAGAGGTTGTCTCTGTTGCTATTACCAAACCTACTGCCACAGTTGTGCCAGCTATGATGGAAGAGGAGCCTATTGATAAAGAAACCCATAGTTGGGCCGGAGCCCATCTCTATTAAAGATCTAGGAAAACCCTCTATCTTTGATGAAGTCAGGAGACAACTAAAACTGCCTATTGTGCCCCTGAAATGTGTTCCTGGAGGAACCCCAGAATGTTAATCTCCCGATTCTTGGGATTCTGGAAGCCCCTAATCTACTGATGTTCCGTCTAGCCCGGACCCCTACAATTAAAGTAGGCCGGCTACTCATTTAAAGGAAACAAGAAGGAGCAAGAGCACTGTTGAGGGCGGAGTTCTTTGTTTTGCCTTTCCAGTTTGGAACTCCCTCTCCCTTTTATAAAAAGGACTCTATTAAAGACTCCATCATTCAGCAAAACCCAAGTTATGCCACTGTTTGCACCAATTTTATTCCAATTTTACCCCCTTTTCAGGTTGTCTGGAACTTTTAAACATCCACATGTTCTGCAACGTTCAAGAAAAATGTACCCAGAAAGACTTTTCTGTGCCTAATCCCATGCAAAGCACAGCCTTTTACAAATGAGGAAACTTTGCACTTTAATTCCATGTGGATTATAAATTATTTATACCCCAAATCAGGGATGGACTTTGTCTCAGGACTTTTGTCATGGACTTCCTTGCCCCAATGTGAGATCACCGCCCATTTTTGTCACCGTTAAGTAAAGAAGATCGGAACGCCCAATTTCCTTATGCACTAAGAAGGAATTGTTGTGCATAACCCTTCATTTTCAGGAGGTAACGAAGTGTCATGACAGTACATTGCAATATTTATATCCATATTTGTATTTGGTGTATTTCAGGTGACGGCGTAGAGAACTGTAACAACTGTCCAGAGACTATTGATTCAGTAAATATTTAACTGGTTTACAAAAACTGACTCTTCATCATTTACTACTACTACTCTCAACATTTGCACCTTACGGTGATGGCGTCACGAACCAGGGGCCCAGCCGTACAAGCACCCTAAACATCACCATCAAGGGCACCTCAACCAACATCTGGCTGGTCTTCCCTGTAACCAGAGTGCCCCGGAGGATTTCGTGCTGTCTTCCCATCACCTGTACGCCAGCCCAGGGAGGCTCTGCTAACCGTGAGTAAATGAACTATTACACCCACCGGCTCACCACCACTACACTCACTATCCCCTGTGGCTTGGTATGCTACACCAGTGCTCCACAGCAGCAGCAGCACGATGTCCTCAAACATGGTCCTGCTGATCTGTGTAGGAGGAGGAGCGGGGCAGGCTGGGAATCTGCGCTGCTGTGTAGGAGGAGCAGAGGCTATGTGGCACAGTATCCTGCTGCTGCTGATTGGGAGCGCAGATCATGGGAGGAGCCAGATGACTGAGGCAAGGAGTATTTATTGTTTGCTTTTTTCACTTTCTGTCAAGGGGGCACATCTGGGCATAACCACTGTGAAGGGGGCACTGGGCAAATATCTTGGCATATCCACCGTAAGAGGGCACATTCCTTGGCATATCTACTGTGAAGGGGCACACATTTTGGCATATCAACTGTGAGGTAGCACATATTTTGGGATACCTAATGTGAGGGGGGCACATATCTTGGCATATCTACTGTGAGGGGAGCACATATCTTGGCATATTTACTATGAGGGGGGCACATATCTTGGCATATCTACTGTGAGGGGGCACATATCTTGACATATCTACTGTGAGGGGGCACATATCTTGGCATATCTGTAACACCCCAGAGTTGTGTCACGAAACTCTTTTACCACGCTACAACCTGTTAAGAGTATTTACATTGTCATCACATGTGATTTCACATAACATCCTCACATTGGAAGCCTTGTTACATGTAATTTCTATGTTCACTAGCAGGTGGCAGCAATGTGTCAGCAAGGAGTTAGAGTCAGTTTAGTGTCTCTAGACTGGAATAGTTCATTCCAGATTAGCCCCCCCTCTATGAGCAAAGTGGGCTGCGCCAATTTCCTGCCTAATGGGGAGGGAAGAAAGTTAAGTTAGTGTGCCAGCTATCCCTGCTAGGGGTAGGGTGTGCGTGTAGGAGCTCCCAGATATAGGGATCCAAAGCCAGGATCATCATCCCCAGCCTAAGCCTTGCAGCCTCAGCTGGAAGAAGCAAGCAGACACCTCCAGTTACAGGAGAAACCATACCCTGTGAAGATAACTGTGAGTACCGTCCAGAGACCCAGGATAAGCTATATTTCTCCTCAGCTAGTCAGTCCCCACACAGCAGAAGATCGAAAGCGCAGAAGCCAAATTCCTGCCACAGTTTAGAGCTACTAAGCAGACATCCTTACCTGCAACGCTCCAGGTACATGACAGAGCAGAAGATATATTCCTGCCACACATTGCCAATACCTGCTGGGACCAAAGACTAATGCTGTATCTTGCTTGGATGAAAGTTACTACCAGTAAAGACAAGTTTGAACTTTACCCAAGGTCTGGATCTCAATTACTGCTGCAAATCCCTCTATTACTCCTACTAGCACCACACTCAATTTATTGCAAGTGAGCCAGGATCCCGAAGTCCAGCCGTACCCAGGTAGGAGACACCGTTGACACAACAGTACCCTGTGCACGCTGCAATTGGCGTCACAAACAAACTATAGACTTTTATACCCATATCCTGACCCACTGCATAATTTGGCGTCCGTGTAACCGTACCACGGTCTGGCTCATTGCATATCTACTGTGAGGGGACACATATCTTGGCATATCAACTGTGAGGGGGCACATATTTTGGGATATCTACTGTGAAGGGAGCACAAAACTTGGCATACCTAATGTGAGAGGGGCACATATCTTGGCATTTCTACTGTGAGGGGGGCACATATCTTGGCATATTTACTGTGAGGGGGGCACATATCTTGGCATACCTACTGTGAGGGGACACATATCTTGGCATACCTACTGTGAGGGGACACATATCTTGGCATACCTACTGTGAGGGGGCACCTATCTGTGAGTACACCTGAGGGACTAAAACACTGAGTAGAAAATAAAAGTAGGCACATAAGGACTGATTCACATATATCCGCTCTGTAGTATGCTCTGTGTAAGGTATTTAATCTATAATACATACCGTTTCATTGCTGTAAGTGGCGTGCAAAATGTCATAAAGGCCCACTGAGACTTTATCGCCCAAGGGCCCACATGAACCTGGAGCCGGCCCTGCCTCCTGATATCTATCATAATGTGACAAGTGTAGAAGAAACACCCCGGGTGCTAATCCACATGTTGTACCGCCATCTACTGCTGCTATGACAATGGACAGGAGGTTCTTAGTATACATTGTTATCAAAATGTATAAGCCCACTTGCCACGTCACGGCGACCTCCTTCAAGTGGGTCCCTACACTAACACTAATGACTATTATTCCCCTTATTATACTACTGCAATCCTATTATTGTTAATTATGTCCCTACACCTAAACCTGTTGATCCAGAAGAAGGCGAAAACCCCTGGACACATTCAGCCAATTCGTGTCACAGGGGAAAAATTCCTTCTCGACCCCCGGAAAAGGCGATCAGTCCTAGAACCCTGGATCAAACCCCCTGATACCTATCCCTAAATTAGGTCCCTATCCCTAAACCTGTTGATCCAGAAGAAGGCGAAAACCCCTGGACACATTCAGCCAATTCATGTCACAGGGGAAAAATTCCTTCTCGACCCCGGGAAAAGGCGATCAGTCCAAGAACCCTGGATCAAGCCCCCTGATCCCTATCCCTAAATTAGGTCTCAATTCCTAAATCTGTTGATCCAGAAGAAGGCGAAAACCCCTGGACACATTCAGCCAATTCATGTCACAGGGGAAAAATTCCTTCTCGACCCCGAAAAAGGCGATCAGTCCTAGAACCCTGGATCAAGCACCCTGATGCCTATCCCTAAATTAGGTCCCTATCCCTAAACCTGCTGATCCAAAAGAAGGCGAAAACCAATGGACACATTTAACCAATTCGAGTCACAGGGGAAAAATTCCTTCTCGACCCCGGGAAAAGGCAATCAATCCTAAAACCCTGGATCAAAACTCCTGCTTTCTATATCTAAGTTTTCTAAAAATCATGTTGTTTTTTTATTTTTACTATTGTTATAGATTTATTACTATATTACTACCCTTTTAACTAAATATTAATATTTAACAACTATAATTATTTTTTTCTTGATTTGGTTGCTGCTGGTGGTCTTACAGCTCCTTACCAGCTCCTGATGCTGAACTCTTCTCAGGTTCTTGCTCTTCACATCCTTCTTGTCAGTAGTCTCATCCTGAAGCTCCTGGGATGTCTCTGCCTCTTCTTGCTCTCTTTGGGCCTCCTTCACCTTCAGATCTTCACAGAGGTGGCTTGCCATCATCAATGCCGGCTCTGGATCTTCTTCCTCCAGTGGGAAAGGCAGGTATTTCTTCTGAGCTTCTGGGTTGGTCGGCATGAGGCGCTGAGAACAGATTCAGTCACTCGTCTATGAGACGTTCCTATTAAACCTTCACATCTATAGACAGAACATGGAGGAATCTGGAGGACAATATGACAGGCAGTAGAATCTTATTACCAAAAATACTCACTTGAGAAGGGTCCCAGGCCATAGATGCAGTGCTGGAGGCAGTAGATGTCCTAAAGAGAAGAGAATACAGTAAGTGACCAATTACCACTCCTCATGGATGATAGGACGAGGGGTCAGATTACAATGAAGCTACTTACCTCCAGAGAAGTGCGGCCTGCTCTAATCCTGTATTCGTCCAGAATTGGAGAAATCATAGCGCGATCTGTTAACCCATAAAAGAGACATAGTCACAGATCTGATAAAGGCAGTGAATGTTCTCCCAGGTGTAGGACCCTCGTGATCACACACTGATGGTCGGTCCTAAGGGTGGTAATATGGAAGTCCTGAAGAACCATTTATAACTTCTTCATATATCTTTATAGCAGTAAGTCAGAGATCAGCTTTCCTCATACAGAGCTCCAAATCCCCTGCAAAACCTTAGAATAAAATGATAAATTGTAGCTGCCTGCAGCCACCACTAGGGGGAGCAGAGGAGCGTACTGTACAGACAGTCATCAGTCCTGAGCTCCCTCTAGTGGTGTCTGCAGGAAGATCTAATGTCACCATTTATATCAGTGCAGAGGATTTGGAGCTTTGTATCAGTAAAACAGAGCTCTGATCACTATAAAAATATATCAAGAAATGAATCAACATAAAAAATGTCCTGATGATAAAAGTTGGACATGCACATTACATTTAAGAGGATAATAATCACATATGATCATTATATATATATATATATATATATATATATATATATATATATATATATAAATATATATATACAGGGAGTGCAGAATTATTAGGCAAGTTGTATTTTTGAGGATTAATTTTATTATTGAACAACAACCATGTTCTCAATGAACCCAAAAAACTCATTAATATCAAAGCTAAATATTTTTGGAAGTAGTTTTTAGTTTGTTTTTAGTTTTAGCTATTTTAGGGGGATATCTGTGTGTGCAGGTGACTATTACTGTGCATAATTATTAGGCAACTTAACAAAAAACAAATATATACCCATTTCAATTATTTATTTTTACCAGTGAAACCAATATAACATCTCAACATTCACAAATATACATTTCTGACATTCAAAAACAAAACAAAAACAAATCAGTGACCAATATAGCCACCTTTCTTTGCAAGGACACTCAAAAGCCTGCCATCCATGGATTCTGTCAGTGTTTTGATCTGTTCACCATCAACATTGCGTGCAGCAGCAACCACAGCCTCCCAGACACTGTTCAGAGAGGTGTACTGTTTTCCCTCCTTGTAAATCTCACATTTGATGATGGACCACAGGTTCTCAATGGGGTTCAGATCAGGTGAACAAGGAGGCCATGTCATTAGATTTTCTTCTTTTATACCCTTTCTTGCCAGCCACGCTGTGGAGTACTTGGACGCGTGTGATGGAGCATTGTCCTGCATGAAAATCATGTTTTTCTTGAAGGATGCAGACTTCTTCCTGTACCACTGCTTGAAGAAGGTGTCTTCCAGAAACTGGCAGTAGGACTGGGAGTTGAGCTTGACTCCATCCTCAACCCGAAAAGGCCCCACAAGCTCATCTTTGATGATACCAGCCCAAACCAGTACTCCACCTCCACCTTGCTGGCGTCTGAGTCGGACTGGAGCTCTCTGCCCTTTACCAATCCAGCCACGGGCCCATCCATCTGGCCCATCAAGACTCACTCTCATTTCATCAGTCCATAAAACCTTAGAAAAATCTTGAGATATTTCTTGGCCCAGTCTTGACGTTTCAGCTTGTGTGTCTTGTTCAGTGGTGGTCGTCTTTCAGCCTTTCTTACCTTGGCCATGTCTCTGAGTATTGCACACCTTGTGCTTTTGGGCACTCCAGTGATGTTGCAGCTCTGAAATATGGCCAAACTGGTGGCAAGTGGCATCTTGGCAGCTGCACGCTTGACTTTTCTCAGTTCATGGGCAGTTATTTTCCGCCTTGGTTTTTCCACACGCTTCTTGCGACCCTGTTGACTATTTTGAATGGAACGCTTGATTGTTCGATGATCACGCTTCAGAAGCTTTGCAATTTTAAGAGTGCTGCATCCCTCTGCAAGATATCTCACTATTTTTGACTTTTCTGAGCCTGTCAAGTCCTTCTTTTGACCCATTTTGCCAAAGGAAAGGAAGTTGCCTAATAATTATGCACACCTGATATAGGGTGTTGATGTCATTAGACCACACCCCTTCTCATTACAGAGATGCACATCACCTAATATGCTTAATTGGTAGTAGGCTTTCGAGCCTATACAGCTTGGAGTAAGACAACATGCATAAAGAGGATGATGTGGTCAAAATACTCATTTGCCTAATAATTCTGCACTCCCTGTATATATATACAGTCATGTGAAAAAATTAGGACACCCTTTGAAAGCATGTGGTTTTTTGTAACATTTTTAATAAATGGTTATTTCATCTCCGTTTCAACAATACAGAGAGATTAAAGTAATCCAACTAAACAAAGAAAACTGAAGAAAAGTCTTTTCAAGATCTTCTGTAAATGTCATTCTACAAAAATGCCTATTCTAACTGAGGAAAAAGATAGGACACCCTCACATGTATTCCCTCTTAAATTGGCTCAGATCTCACACAGGTATATCACACCAGGTGCACATAATTAGTAGATCGTTACTCTGCATGTTGAATGAGGCTTGCCCTATTTAAACCTCAGACATTTAGTTTGGTGTGCTCCTGACTGTTGAAGTGAGAGTGAGCACCATGGTGAGAGCAAAAGAGCTGTCAGAGGACTTCAGAAAAAAGATTGTAGCAGCCTATGAGTCTGGGAAGGGATTTAAAAAGATCTCAAAAGATTTTGAAATCAGCCATTCCACTGTCCGGAAGATAGTCTACAAGTGGAGGGCTTTCAAAACAACTGCCAACATGCCCAGGACTGGTCGCCCCAGCAAGTTCACCCCAAGAGCAGACCGCAAGATGCTAAAAGAGGTATCCAAAAACCCTAAAGTGTCATCTCGAGAACTACAGCAGGCTCTGGCTACTGTTGATGTAGAAGTACATGCCTCTACAATCAGAAAGAGACTGTACAAGTTTAACTTGCATGGGAGGTGTGCAAGGAGGAAACCTTTGCTTTCCAAGAGAAACATCGAGGCCAGACTGACATTTGCCAGCGATAAAGTTGACAAAGACCAGGACTTCTGGAATAATGTTCTTTGGACAGATGAGTCCAAAATTGAATTATTTGGACACAACAGCAGAGGACATGTTTGGCGTAAACCAAACACAGCATTCCAAGAAAAGAACCTCATACCAACTGTGAAGCATGGAGGTGGAAGTGTCATGGTTTGGGGCTGCTTTGCTGCAGCAGGACCTGGTCAGCTCACCATCATAGAATCCACGATGAATTCTACTGTGTATCAGAAGGTGCTTGAAGAACATGTGAGACCATCAGTTAGAAAATTAAAGCTGAAGCGGAACTGGACCATGCAACATGACAATGACCCAAAACATACTAGTAAATCAACCAAAGATTGGCTGAAAAAGAAGAAATGGAGAGTCCTGGAATGGCCAAGTCAAAGTCCAGATTTGAATCCCATTGAGATGCTGTGGGGTGACTTGAAAAGGGCTGTACGTGCAAGAAACCCCTCAAACATCTCACAGCTGAAAAAGTTCTGCATTGAGGAGTGGGGTAAAATTTCCTCAGACCGATGTCGAAGACTGGTAGATGGCTACAAGAACCGTCTCACTGCAGTTATTTCAGCCAAAGGAGGTAACACTCGCTATTAGGGGCAAGGGTGTCCTATCTTTTTCCTCAGTTAGAATAGGCATTTTTGTAGAATGACATTTACAGAAGATCTTGAAAAGACTTTTCTTCAGTTTTCTTTGTTTAGTCGGATTACTTTAATCTCTCTGTATTGTTGAAACGGAGATGAAATAACCATTTATTAAAAATGTTACAAAAAACCACATGCTTTCAAAGGGTGTCCTAATTTTTTCACAAGACTGTATTTATCTCAACTGATATGAAGGAAAACTGGCTCAGTTACCCATAGCAACCAATCAGATCGTTCCTTTCATTTTTCAAAACTAATTTGGAAAATGAAAGGTAGAATCTGATTGGTTGTTATGGGCAACTGAGCCAGTTTTCCTTTGCACCAGTTCTGATACATCTCCCCCATAATGCAGACTGGGTTGTACTGGACCCTATACAGATACATGACATGTTTATTTCTAAATTCATCCTACCCAGGAGTCAGGAGTACAGAACTCACCCCCCAATAAGATAGTAAAATACCCAATTACCAACACTTTAAAAAATACCCCCATTTTCAGAGCCAGCACATTGTCCCCATTTACAATACTGCAAACAGAAAGCCCCCAATTCCCAGCACAGGACCCTCAATAAACAATACTGGCAGCACGGGGCCTTAACTGACAGAATTTGGGAATCCTGCACCAGCCACTAGGGGGAGCTCACTACACCCAGATGTATAACTCCATATACAGCTAGCTCCCCCTAGTGGTGTCTGGGACAGGTAGGATTTAGGATAAATGTGAAGCCTCATGGGAGATGTCAGATGAGGGGTGGGAGATCTCACCGGCGTCCATCTTCACCTCTCGTCATCCTGTAACGGTCTGAGGACCACTGACCGTTGATTTCCTTTCAAGTTCAAATCCAGCGATCCCATTGACTGCTGAGTGACATCTGAAGGAGGAAATTTAAAGGGACCGGACGCTGTTATCTCACTGCAGTGCATGTCCTGTATGTGAGATATCATGAAGCTGTGGAGATAATCTGCGGGGACCGGCTGCTATCACTCCACCAGGGGGCGTAATATCTGATCAGTGTTATATCCTACATATTATTACACTATTATGTGCCAAGAAGCATCGAAATCTACAATTACAGTTTTTATAAATGGTTTTAACCCCTTCCTGACCAGGTTATTTTGCATCTCTCATTATATAACTGATTTTGTTAGAGGAATATTCCCCCAAAATTCTGCTCTTGGCAAAAGATGTCAATTATGTCTTCACCATTGGCTCCGATCAATGGCAGTGATCAGGAAGCTGGAAGATCTTCCGGCCGCACACCCTGTGATATATCATCATCATCACCCAGATCTCAGGAATAGATGTGACACGTACTGATATAGTATAGACTTACTTCTAGGCCTCCATGACTTATCCACAAGCTGGTTTTAGAAAACTTGGGTGACAACCAATATGGCCGCCAGTGCAGATCCCCCCCCCCCCCAAGGGTTGTCACATGGGGTTTACAGGATTGTGGATGGCTACAATGACTAATAAGAAGAAAACCACCATATACTGCTAAAGTAATACTGCCATATACAGCTGGTATATAACCACTATATACTGCTAAAGTAATACTGCCATACACAGCCGGTATATAACCACCATACACAGCCTGTACAATATCACCATATATTGCCAAGATAAGAGTTTCATATACAGCCTATATAATACCACTATACAACTACCACTATACCACTATACAACCTTTTTTGGTCTCGGGGCCGCATTGTCACATTGCTCTATTTCAAGGGGCCGCAAAAAAAATAAGTTAATCAGCACTTGTTTGCATCAGCCTATTACACAGGCTGATGCAAAGTAAATGGGGAGGAATAATCACTACCACAGTCACTGCTCCCTCATTCAGTTCTGTTGATTATTGGCAGCAAATTCCTGATTACACGGTGAGATATGCTGACAATAATTGTACATCTTTCATCCTGATAAAACATGCAAATCAGCCGACAAACGAGCTGATCAGCGGCAGTGGCGTGACTAGGCTGTTTGGCACCCGGGGCAGGTCCTTTCTCTGGCACCCCTCAATACTTTAAGAAAATCATAACCCCTCACAGGAGTATTGCCCTCATTGTTTTGTACAGATGTTATGCAAACATTGTGCCCCCTTCATAGTAGTTATGCCCTCATTATGCCCCTCTCACAGTAGTTATGCCCTCTCTGTGCCCCTTTCACAGTAGTAATACCCTATCTGTGCCCCTTCACAGTAGTAATACCCTATCTGTGCCTCCTTCACAGTAATAATGCCCCTTAATAGTAGTAATGCCCATTGTCCCCTTTCACAGTAATAATGCCCAAAGTGCCCCCTTCACGGTAATAATGCCCTCTGTGTCCACTCCATAGTAGAAATCAACATTGTGCCCCCTTAATAGTAGTAATGCCCTCTGTGTTAGTAATGCCCATTGTGCCCCTTCACAGTAATAATGCCCTCTGTGCCCCCTTCATAGTAGTAATGCCCTCTGTGCACTGTGCCCCCTCCATAGTAGAAATGCCCATTGTGTCCCCTTCACATTAGCAATGCCCTCTGTGCTTCCTCCAGAGTAGAAATGCCCATTTCGCCCCTCCATAGTAGAAATGCCCATTGTGCCACCTTCACATTAGCAATGACCATTGTGCCCCCTCCAGAGTAGAAATGCCCATTGTGTCCCCTTCACATTAGCAATGCCCTCTGTGCCCCCTCCAGAGTAGAAATGCCCATCGTGCCCCTCCATAATATAAATGCCCATTGTGCCCCCTTCACATTAGCAATGCCCATTGTGCCCCCTCCAGAGTAGAAATGCACATTGTTCCCCCTTCACATTAGCAAAGCCCATTGTGCCCCTCCATACAATAAATGTCCATTGTGCCCCCTCCAGAGTGGAAATGTCCATTGTGCCCCCTTCATATTAGCAATGACCATTGTGCCCCCTTCACATTAGCAATGCCCATTGTCCACCCTCCAGAGTAGAAATGGACATTGTGCCGCCTTCACATTAGCAATGACCATTGTACCCCCTTCACATTAGCAATGACCATTGTGCCCCCTATACAAAAAAAGAACAAAAACAAAAAAAACACAGTACCTACTCGCCTTGTCCCGTTCCGGAAGCTCACATACCTCTCTACTCTGCCGGCACAGATCACCCTGCAGCACGGTGTGGGTGGGGCTTATGCAGATTCCCGGGCTTCAGGCTCCGCCCACACATGCTGGCAGCGCGATCGTGTCTGCAGGCTGAATGGTGGAGCGGGGAGAAGTCTTCCTACTCTACCATTCAGAGCGCCGCTGGAATGAAGGAGGGGAGGAGCGCGGGGAGCTGAGTGACAGAACAGCAGCTCCCTGCGCTCCAACAATGAGTGCTTCCATCTGTATTGATGGAAGGGCTCATTGCTTCTGGCACTCACCTGAGAGCGGCACCCGGGGTGGACTGCCCTCTCCCTTAGTACGCCACTGCTGCAGAGCGCTCCTTAGGAAGAAGGCAGGAGCGCTGATAAACTGTGCCTGCCTTCTCCTCGGCTCCCCCACTCTCACCAATAGCCAGGGACCCGTCCTGCTCCAGACTCCTGGAGCAGGGGCAGGAGCTGTCATCCTTCCCTGTGTGGTGCTCCAGAAAGAAACACAGCAGATCGCATGATCAGCTGTTTTTCTGTCCAGCAGGACCTTGGCTCCGGGGGCGGCCACAGGTTGTGCACCCCTGCTGTAGAGCCACCGCTTCAACTGCTTCAGCACCTCATACTAAACACATCAGATGTTGCAAAACATCATCATCATACAGTCCACACCTGCTGAAGAACATCATTACATATACAAAAGTTGCAGAATATCATGTACCAACTTCAGTTACAGAACCATATACCACACAATAATAAACAAAATTCAGCAGGAATTTTACCAATTTCTTCATGAAGAGGTTTTTCAGCAGCTGAAATATGTATTTGTATTATTAATGTATCCCTTACTGTAAAATATTGAGAATAATAGAAATGTTCTGAAACTAAAATAGTGTGCTTGTTAATGCTTGAGGAACTCACGGATGACTTTAAGGGTACAGTCACAGAATCAAGTTTCCTTATGCAGTTTTGGAAGCCACATTAGGAATGAATCATTAAAACAGAGAAAGTATAAAGAACTATTACAATATCTCCACATTTATATTTTATTTTTTACTTAGGATTTTGGCTTCCAAATCTGCAAACTTGACAATTCGGCAATTCGGCCATAAGCATAACAATGCAAATTTAATCTAAACTGTAGAAGGAAGAGATACAGTACAGTGCCTTGAAAAGATATTCATACCCATTGACCTTTTCTACATATTTTCATGTTACTGTTAGCTGCCCTTACCATCTCAATTATAGGTGCCTTTTCCACTATCAGAGGTAGAAATAAGCTTTTACCAATTTGCTAATAATTTAGGGAAAGGAACAAAGAGAAATAACATGAAGAAATAGGATACAACTCTACAAAATATACATTACTGGACTTTATCAGTGATATTCTAGATAATAATAACTTACCCTTTCAACAAACTTTTTGATTGGAATCACCCGATGTTACTTTGTCCTTGAAGATGAATTAGCTTCTATTGATATGGTCTTCACCTATAGGATCCATCCATTGCATGGACTGGGCCCAAGGTACTTAAACATAGCAATAATAAGATTTGCATATGCTCTTCACCTATAGGACCCATCTATCTTATGGACTCCCCCCTAGGTCTTAAAGATATCTCTAACAAGATATGATCTTCACCTATAGGACCCATCATTTTTTAGATTGGGCGCTAGGAACTTATGCATATCTCTAACAAGATGATGATCTAGTCGTTGCCTTTTGGATCCATCCTTCTTATGGATCAGACTCCTTGTACTCAAGCACTTCTTTTCTTGTAAAAGAACATCTGGAGGCACATACTCTCTGGTATAATAAAACCAACATAAAACCCTAGAGCACAGTATTATATCAACTTTGTTCAAATTTTGAGAGAACATAGCTTTGCCAAAGCCCTAGTTCTGAACCTTGACTCTGCTATGTATTCTATTTCATGTAATACAATGCTTTTTAAGCAACCTTCCTTAAATTATTAACAAATTAGTCGAAGGGCACCTATTTAAACAAAAATGCAGCCTCCTCCAAAACCCCTTAGCTCTCCTTACCATCTCCATTATAGGTGCGTTTTCCACCATCAGAGGTAGAAAAAAGCTTTTACCAATTTGCTAATAATTTAGGGAAAGTAACAAAGAGAAATGACATGTAGAAATGGCATAAAACCCTACAAACTAAACATTACTGGACTTTATCAGTTATATTCTAGATAATAATAACTTACCCTTTCAACGCACTTTTTGATAGGAATCACCCGATGTTACTTTGTCCTTGAAGATGAATTAGCTTCTATTGATATGGTCTTCACCTATAGGATCCATCCATTGCATGGACTGGGCCCAAGGTACTTAAACATAGCAATAATAAGATTTGCATATGCTCTTCACCTATAGGACCCATCCATCTTATGGACTCCCCCCTAGGTCTTAAATATATCTCTAACAAGATATGATCTTCACCTATAGGACCCATCATTTTTTAGATTGGGCCCTAGGAACTTATGCATATCTCTAACAAGATGATGATCTAGTCGTTGCCTTTCGGATCCATCCTTCTTATGGATCAGACTCCTTGTACTCGAGCACTTCTTTTCTTGTAAAAGAACATCTGGAGGCACATACTCTCTGGTATAATAAAACCAACAAAAAACCCTAGAGCACAGTATTATATAAATTTTGTGCAAATTTTGAGAGAACATAGCTTTGCCAAAGCCCTAGTTCCGAACCTTGACCCTGCTATGTATTCTATTTAATGTAAAACAATGCTTTTTAAGCAACCTTCCTTAAATTATTAACAAAATGGTTAAAGGGCACCTATTTATTTAAATAAAAATGCGGCCTACTCCAAAACCCCTTAGCTGCCCTTACCATCTCCATTATAGGTGCGTTTTCCACCATCAGATGTAGAAAAAAGCTTTTACCAATTTGCTAATAATTTAGGGAAAGTAACAAAGAGAAATGACATGTAGAAATGGCATAAAACCCTACAAACTAAACATTACTGGACTTTATCAGTTATATTCTAGATAATAATAACTTACCTTTTCAACGCACTTTTTGATAGGAATCACCCGATGTTACTTTGTCCTTGAAGATGAATTAGCTTCTATTGATATGGTCTTCACCTATAGGATCCATCTATTGCATGGACTGGGCCCAAGGTACTTAAACATAGCAATAATAAGATTTGCATATGCTCTTCATCTATAGGACCCATCCATCTTATGGATTCCCCCCTAGGTCTTAAATATATCTCTAACAAGATATGATCTTCACCTATAGGACCCATCATTTTTTAGATTGGGCCCTAGGAACTTATGCATATCTCTAACAAGATGATGATCTAGTCGTTGCCTTTCGGATCCATCCTTCTTATGGATCAGACTCCTTGTACTCAAGCACTTCTTTTCTTGTAAAAGAACATCTGGAGGCACATACTCTCTGGTATAATAAAACCAACAAAAAACCCTAGAGCACAGTATTATATAAATTTTGTGCAAATTTTGAGAGAACATAGCTTTGCCAAAGCCCTAGTTCCAAACCTTGACTCTGCTATGTATTCTTTTTAATGTAAAACAATGCTTTTTAAGCAACCTTCCTTAAATTATTAACAAATTGGTTGAAGGGCACCTATTTAAACAAAAATGCAGCCTCCTCCAAAACCCCTTAGCTGCCCTTACCATCTCCATTATAGGTGCGTTTTCCACCATCAGAGGTAGAAAAAAGCTTTTACCAATTTGCTAATAATTTAGGGAAAGTAACAAAGAGAAATGACATGTAGAAATGGCATAAAACCCTACAAACTAAACATTACTGGACTTTATCAGTTATATTCTAGATAATAATAACTTACTCTTTCAACGCACTTTTTGATAGGAATCACCCGATGTTACTTTGCCCTTGAAGATGAATTAGCTTCTATTGATATGGTCTTCACCTATAGGATCCATCCATTGCATGGACTGGGCCCAAGGTACTTAAACATAGCAATAATAAGATTTGCATATGCTCTTCACCTATAGGACCCATCCATCTTATGGACTCCCCCCTAGGTCTTAAATATATCTCTAACAAGATATGATCTTCACCTATAGGACCCATCATTTTTTAGATTGGGCCCTAGGAACTTATGCATATCTCTAACAAGATGATGATCTAGTCGTTGCCTTTCGGATCCATCCTTCTTATGGATCAGACTCCTTGTACTCGAGCACTTCTTTTCTTGTAAAAGAACATCTGGAGGCACATACTCTCTGGTATAATAAAACCAACAAAAAACCCTAGAGCACAGTATTATATAAATTTTGTACAAATTTTGAGAGAACATAGCTTTGCCAAAGCCCTAGTTCCGAACCTTGACTCTGCTATGTATTCTATTTAATGGAAAACAATGCTTTTTAAGCAACCTTCCTTACATTATTAACAAATTGGTTGAAGGGCACCTATTTAAACAAAAATGCAGCCTCCTCCAAAACCCCTTAGCTGCCCTTACCATCTCCATTATAGGTGCGTTTTCCCCCATCAGAGGTAGAAAAAAGCTTTTACCAATTTGCTAATAATTTAGGGAAAGTAACAAAGAGAAATGACATGTAGAAATGGCATAAAACCCTACAAACTAAACATTACTGGACTTTATCAGTTATATTCTAGATAATAATAACTTACCCTTTCAACACACTTTTTGATAGGAATCACCCGATGTTACTTTGTCCTTGAAGATGAATTAGCTTCTATTGATATGGTCTTCACCTATAGGATCCATCCATTGCATGGACTGGGCCCAAGGTACTTAAACATAGCAATAATAAGATTTGCATATGCTCTTCACCTATAGGACCCATCCATCTTATGGACTCCCCCCTAGGTCTTAAATATATCTCTAACAAGATATGTTCTTCACCTATAGGACCCAACATTTTTTAGATTGGGCCCTAGGAACTTATGCATATCTCTAGCAAGATGATGATCTAGTCGTTGCCTTTCAGATCCATCCTTCTTATGGATCAGACTCCTTGTACTCGAGCACTTCTTTTCTTGTAAAAGAACATCTGGAGGCACATACTCTCTGGTATAATAAAACCAACAAAAAACCCTAGAGCACAGTATTATATAAATTTTGTACAAATTTTGAGAGAACATAGCTTTGCCAAAGCCCTAGTTCCGAACCTTGACTCTGCTATGTATTCTATTTAATGTAAAACAATGCTTTTTAAGCAACCTTCCTTAAATTATTAACAAATTGGTTGAAGGGCACCTATTTAAACAAAAATGCAGCCTCCTCCAAAACCCCTTAGCTGCCCTTACCATCTCCATTATAGGTGCGTTTTCCACCATCAGAGGTAGAAAAAAGCTTTTACCAATTTGCTAATAATTTAGGGAAAGTAACAAAGAGAAATGACATGTAGAAATGGCATAAAACCCTACAAACTAAACATTACTGGACTTTATCAGTTATATTCTAGATAATAATAACTTACCCTTTCAACGCACTTTTTGATAGGAATCACCCGATGTTACTTTGTCCTTGAAGATGAATTAGCTTCTATTGATATGGTCTTCACCTATAGGATCCATCCATTGCATGGACTGGGCCCAAGGTACTTAAACATAGCAATAATAAGATTTGCATATGCTCTTCACCTATAGGACCCATCCATCTTATGGACTCCCCCTAGGTCTTAAATATATCTCTAACAAGATATGATCTTCACCTATAGGACCCATCATTTTTTAGATTGGGCCCTAGGAACTTATACATATCTCTAGCAAGATGATGATCTAGTCGTTGCCTTTCGGATCCATCCTTCTTATGGATCAGACTCCTTGTACTCGAGCACTTCTTTTCTTGTAAAACAACATCTGGAGGCACATACTCTCTGGTATAATAAAACCAACAAAAAACCCTAGAGCACAGTATTATATAAATTTTGTACAAATTTTGAGAGAACATACCTTTGCCAAAGCCCTAGTTCCGAACCTTGACTCTGCTATGTATTCTATTTAATGTAAAACAATGCTTTTTAAGCAACCTTCCTTAAATTATTAACAAATTGGTTGAAGGGCACCTATTTAAACAAAAATGCAGCCTCCTCCAAAACCCCTTAGCTGCCCTTACCATCTCCATTATAGGTGCGTTTTCACCATCAGAGGTAGAAAAAAGATTTTACCAATTTGCTAATAATTTAGGGAAAGTGACAAAGAGAAATTACATGTAGAAATGGCATAAAACCCTACAAACTAAACATTACTTGACTTTATCATTTATATTCTAGATAATAATAACTTACCCTTTCAACGCACTTTTTGATAGGAATCACCCGATGTTACTTTGTCCTTGAAGATGAATTAGCTTCTATTGATATGGTCTTCACCTATAGGATCCATCCATTGCATGGACTGGGCCCAAGGTACTTAAACATAGCAATAATAAGATTTGCATATGCTCTTCACCTATAGGACCCATCCATCTTATGGACTCCCCCCTAGGTCTTAAATAAAACTCTAACAAGATATGATCTTCACCTAGAGGACCCATCATTTTTTAGATTGGGCCCTAGGAACTTATGCATATCTCTAACAAGATGATGATCTAGTCGTTGCCTTTCGGATCAATCCTTCTTATGGATCAGACTCCTTGTACTCAAGCACTTCGTTTCTTGTAAAAGAACATCTGGAGGCACATACTCTCTGGTATAATAAAACCAACAAAAAACCGTAGAGCACAGTATTATATAAATTTTGTGCAAATTTTGAGGGAACATAGCTTTGCCAAAGCCCTAGTTCCGAACCTTGACTCTGCTATGTATTCTATTTAATGTAAAACAATGCTTTTTAAGCAACCTTCCTTAAATTATTAACAAATTGGTTGAAGGGCACCTATTTAAACAAAAATGCAGCCTCCTCCAAAACCCCTTAGCTGCCCTTACCATCTCCATTATAGGTGCGTTTTCCACCATCAGAGGTAGAAAAAAGCTTTTACCAATTTGCTAATAATTTAGGGAAAGTAACAAAGAGAAATGACATGTAGAAATGGCATAAAACCCTACAAACTAAACATTACCGGACTTTATCAGTTATATTCTAGATAATAATAACTTACCCTTTCAACGCACTTTTTGATAGGAATCACCCGATGTTATTTTGTCCTTGAAGATGAATTAGCTTCTATTGATATGGTCTTCACCTATAGGATCCATCCATTGCATGGACTGGGCCCAAGGTACTTAAACATAGCAATAATAAGATTTGCATATGCTCTTCACCTATAGGACCCATCCATCTTATGGACTCCCCCCTAGGTCTTAAATATATCTCTAACAAGATATGATCTTCACCTATAGGACCCATCATTTTTTAGATTGGACCCTAGGAACTTATGCATATCTCTAACAAAATGATGATCTAGTCGTTGCCTTTCGGATCCATCCTTCTTATGGATCAGACTCCTTGTACTCGAGCACTTCTTTTCTTGTAAAAGAACATCTGGAGGCACATACTCTCTGGTATATTAAAACTAACAAAAAACCCTAGAGCACAGTATTATATAAATTTTGTGCAAATTTTGAGAGAACATAGCTTTGCCAAACCCTAGTTCCGAACCTTGACTCTGCTATGTATTCTATTTAATGTAAAACAATGCTTTTTAAGCAACCTTCCTTAAATTATTAACAAATTGGTTGAAGGGCACCAATTTAAACAAAAATGCAGCCTCCTCCAAAACCCCTTAGCTGCCCTTACCATCTCCATTATAGGTGCGTTTTCCACCATCAGAGGTAGAAAAAAGCTTTTACCAATTTGCTAATAATTTAGGGAAAGTAACAAAGAGAAATGACATGTAGAAATGGCATAAAACCCTACAAACTAAACATTACTGGACTTTATCAGTTATATTCTAGATAATAATAACTTACCCTTTCAACGCACTTTTTGATAGGAATCACCCAATGTTACTTTGTCCTTGAAGATGAATTAGCTTCTATTGATATGGTCTTCACCTATAGGATCCATCCATTGCATGGACTGGGCCGAAGGTACTTAAACATAGCAATAATAAGATTTGCATATGCTCTTCACCTATAGGACCCATCCATCTTATGGACTCCCCCCTAGGTCTTAAATATATCTCTAACAAGATATGATCTTCACCTATAGGACCCATCATTTTTTAGATTGGGCCCTAGGAACTTATGCATATCTCTAACAAGATGATGATTTAGTCGTTGCCTTTCGGATCCATCCTTCTTATGGATCAGACTCCTTGTACTCGAGCACTTCTTTTCTTGTAAAAGAACATCTGGAGGCACATACTCTCTGGTATATTAAAACCAACAAAAAACCCTAGAGCACAGTATTATATAAATTTTGTGCAAATTTTGAGAGAACATAGCTTTGCCAAAGCCCTAGTTCCGAACCTTGACTCTGCTCTGTATTCTATTTAATGTAAAACAATGCTTTTTAAGCAACCTTCCTTAAATTATTAACAAATTGGTTGAAGGGCACCTATTTAAACAAAAATGCAGCCTCCTCCAAAACCCCTTAGCTGCCCTTACCATCTCCATTATAGGTGCGTTTTCCACCATCAGAGGTAGAAAAAAGCTTTTACCAATTTGCTAATAATTTAGGGAAAGTAACAAAGAGAAATGACATGTAGAAATGGCAAAAAACCCTACAAACTAAACATTACTGGACTTTATCAGTTATATTCTAGATAATAATAACTTACTCTTTTAACACACTTTTTGATAGGAATCACCCGATGTTACTTTGTCCTTGAAGATGAATTAGCTTCTATTGATATGGTCTTCACCTATAGGATCCATCCATTGAATGGACTGGGCCCAAGGTACTTAAACATAGCAATAATAAGATTTGCATATGCTCTTCACCTATAGGACCCATCCATCTTATGGACTCCCCCCTAGGTCTTAAATATATTTCTAACAAGATATGATCTTCACCTATAGGACCCATCATTTTTTAGATTGGGCCCTTGGAACTTATGCATATCTCTAACAAGATGATGATCTAGTTGTTGCCTTTCGGATCCATCCTTCTTATGGATCAGACTCCTTGTACTCGAGCACTTCTTTTCTTGTAAAAGAACATCTGGAGGCACATACTCTCTGGTATATTAAAACCAACAAAAAACCCTAGAGCACAGTATTATATAAATTTTGTGCAAATTTTGAGAGAACATAGCTTTGCCAAAGCCCTAGTTCCGAACCTTGACTCTGCTATGTATTCTATTTAATGTAAAACAATGCTTTTTAAGCAACCTTCCTTAAATTATTAACAAATTGGTTGAAGGGCACCTATTTAAACAAAAATGCAGCCTCCTCCAAAACCCCTTAGCTGCCCTTACCATCTCCATTATAGGTGCGTTTTCCACCATCAGAGGTAGAAAAAAGCTTTTACCAATTTGCTAATAATTTAGGGAAAGTAACAAAGAGAAATGACATGTAGAAATGGCATAAAACCCTACAAACTAAACATTACTGGACTTTATCAGTTATATTCTAGATAATAATAACTTACCTTTTCAACGCACTTTTTGATAGGAATCACCCGATGTTATTTTGTCCTTGAAGATGAATTAGCTTCTATTGATATGGTCTTCACCTATAGGATCCATCCATTGCATGGACTGGGCTGAAGGTACTTAAACATAGCAATAATAAGATTTGCATATGCTCTTCACCTATAGGACCCACCAATCTTATGGACTCCCCCCTAGGTCTTAAATATATCTCTAACAAGATATGATCTTCACCTATAGGACCCATCATTTTTTAGATTGGGCCCTAGGAACTTATGCATATCTCTAACAAAATGATGATCTAGTCGTTGCCTTTCGGATCCATCCTTCTTATGGATCAGACTCCTTGTACTCGAGCACTTCTTTTCTTGTAAAAGAACATCTGGAGGCACATACTCTCTGGTATATTAAAACCAACAAAAAACCCTAGAGCACAGTATTATATAAATTTTGTGCAAATTTTGAGAGAACATAGCTTTGCCAAAGCCCTAGTTCCGAACCTTGACTCTGCTATGTATTCTATTTAATGTAAAACAATGCTTTTTAAGCAACCTTCTTTAAATTATTAACAAATTGCTTGAAGGGCACCAATTTAAACAAAAATGCAGCCTCCTCCAAAACCCCTTAGCTGCCCTTACCATCTCCATTATAGGTGCGTTTTCCACCATCAGAGGTAGAAAAAAGCTTTTACCAATTTGCTAATAATTTAGGGAAAGTAACAAAGAGAAATGACATGTAGAAATGGCATAAAACCCTACAAACTAAACATTACTGGACTTTATCAGTTATATTCTAGATCATAATAACTTACCCTTTCAACGCACTTTTTGATAGGAATCACCCGATGTTATTTTGTCCTTGAAGATGAATTAGCTTCTATTGATATGGTCTTCACCCATAGGATCCATCCATTGCATGGACTGGGCCCAAGGTACTTAAGCATAGCAATAATAAGATTTGCATATGCTCTTCACCTATAGGACCCATCCATCTTATGGACTCCCCCCTAGGTCTTAAATATATCTCTAACAAGATATGATCTTCACCTATAGGACCCATCATTTTTTAGATTGGGCCCTAGGAACTTATGCATATCTCTAACAAGATGATGATCTAGTCGTTGCCTTTCGGATCCATCCTTCTTATGGATCAGACTCCTTGTACTCGAGCACTTCTTTTCTTGTAAAAGAACATCTGGAGGCACATACTCTCTGGTATATTAAAACCAACAAAAAACCCTAGAGCACAGTATTATATAAATTTTGTGCAAATTTTGAGAGAACATAGCTTTGCCAAAGCCCTAGTTCCGAACCTTGACTCTGCTATGTATTCTATTTAATGTAAAACAATGCTTTTTAAGCAACCTTCCTTAAATTATTAACAAATTGCTTGAAGGGCACCAATTTAAACAAAAATGCAGCCTCCTCCAAAACCCCTTAGCTGCCCTTACCATCTCCATTATAGGTGCGTTTTCCACCATCAGAGGTAGAAAAAAGCTTTTACCAATTTGCTAATAATTTAGGGAAAGTAACAAAGAGAAATGACATGTAGAAATGGCATAAAACCCTACAAACTAAACATTACTGGACTTTATCAGTTATATTCTAGATAATAATAACTTACCCTTTCAACGCACTTTTTGATAGGAATCACCCGATGTTACTTTGTCCTTGAAGATGAATTAGCTTCTATTGATATGGTCTTCACCTATAGGAGCCATCCATTGCATGGACTGGGCCCAAGGTACTTAAACATAGCAATAATAAGATTTGCATATGCTCTTCACCTATAGGACCCATCCATCTTATGGACTCCCCCCTAGGTCTTAAATATATCTCTAACAAGATATGATCTTCACCTATAGGACCCATCATTTTTTAGATTGGGCCCTAGGAACTTATGCATATCTCTAACAAGATGATGATCTAGTCTTTGCCTTTCGGATCCATCCTTCTTATGGATCAGACTCCTTGTACTCGAGCACTTCTTTTCTTGTAAAAGAACATCTGGAGGCACATACTCTCTGGTATATTAAAACCAACAAAAAACCCTAGAGCACAGTATTATATAAATTTTGTGCAAATTTTGAGAGAACATAGCTTTGCCAAAGCCCTAGTTCCGAACCTTGACTCTGCTATGTATTCTATTTAATGTAAAACAATGCTTTTTAAGCAACCTTCCTTAAATTATTAACAAATTGGTTGAAGGGCACCTATTTAAACAAAAATGCAGCCTCCTCCAAAACCCCTTAGCTGCCCTTACCATCTCCATTATAGGTGCGTTTTCCACCATCAGAGGTAGAAAAAAGCTTTTACCAATTTGCTAATAATTTAGGGAAAGTAACAAAGAGAAATGACATGTAGAAATGGCATAAAACCCTACAAACTAAACATTACTGGACTTTATCAGTTATATTCTAGATAATAATAACTTACCTTTTCAACGCACTTTTTGATAGGAATCACCCGATGTTATTTTGTCCTTGAAGATGAATTAGCTTCTATTGATATGGTCTTCACCTATAGGATCCATCCATTGCATGGACTGGGCCGAAGGTACTTAAACATAGCAATAATAAGATTTGCATATGCTCTTCACCTATAGGACCCATCCATCTTATGGACTCCCCCCTAGGTCTTAAATATATCTCTAACAAGATATGATCTTCACCTATAGGACCCATCATTTTTTAGATTGGGCCCTAGGAACTTATGCATATCTCTAACAAGATGATGATCTAGTCGTTGCCTTTCGGATCCATCCTTCTTATGGATCAGACTCCTTGTACTCGAGCACTTCTTTTCTTGTAAAAGAACATCTGGAGGCACATACTCTCTGGTATAATAAAACCAACAAAAAACCCTAGAGCACAGTATTATATAAATTTTGTGCAAATTTTGAGAGAACATAGCTTTGCCAAAGCCCTAGTTCCGAACCTTGACTCTGCTATGTATTCTATTTAATGTAAAACAATGCTTTTTAAGCAACCTTCCTTAAATTATTAACAAATTGGTTGAAGGGCACCTATTTAAACAAAAATGCAGCCTCCTCCAAAACCCCTTAGCTGCCCTTACCATCTCCATTATAGGTGCGTTTTCCACCATCAGAGGTAGAAAAAAGCTTTTACCAATTTGCTAATAATTTAGGGAAAGTAACAAAGAGAAATGACATGTAGAAATGGCATAAAACCCTACAAACTAAACATTACTGGACTTTATCAGTTATATTCTAGATAATAATAACTTACCCTTTCAACGCACTTTTTGATAGGAATCACCCGATGTTACTTTGTCCTTGAAGATGAATTAGCTTCTATTGATATGGTCTTCACCTATAGGATCCATCCATTGCATGGACTGGGCCCAAGGTACTTAAACATAGCAATAATAAGATTTGCATATGCTCTTCACCTATAGGACCCATCCATCTTATGGACTCCCCCCTAGGTCTTAAATATATCTCTAACAAGATATGATCTTCACCTATAGGACCCATCATTTTTTAGATTGGGCCCTAGGAACTTATGCATATCTCTAACAAGATGATGATCTAGTCTTTGCCTTTCGGATCCATCCTTCTTATGGATCAGACTCCTTGTACTCGAGCACTTCTTTTCTTGTAAAAGAACATCTGGAGGCACATACTCTCTGGTATATTAAAACCAACAAAAAACCCTAGAGCACAGTATTATATAAATTTTGTGCAAATTTTGAGAGAACATAGCTTTGCCAAAGCCCTAGTTCCGAACCTTGACTCTGCTATGTATTCTATTTAATGTAAAACAATGCTTTTTAAGCAACCTTCCTTAAATTATTAACAAATTGGTTGAAGGGCACCTATTTAAACAAAAATGCAGCCTCCTCCAAAACCCCTTAGCTGCCCTTACCATCTCCATTATAGGTGCGTTTTCCACCATCAGAGGTAGAAAAAAGCTTTTACCAATTTGCTAATAATTTAGGGAAAGTAACAAAGAGAAATGACATGTAGAAATGGCATAAAACCCTACAAACTAAACATTACTGGACTTTATCAGTTATATTCTAGATCATAATAACTTACCCTTTCAACGCACTTTTTGATAGGAATCACCCGATGTTATTTTGTCCTTGAAGATGAATTAGCTTCTATTGATATGGTCTTCACCCATAGGATCCATCCATTGCATGGACTGGGCCCAAGGTACTTAAACATAGCAATAATAAGATTTGCATATGCTCTTCACCTATAGGACCCATCCATCTTATGGACTCCCCCCTAGGTCTTAAATATATCTCTAACAAGATATGATCTTCACCTATAGGACCCATCATTTTTTAGATTGGGCCCTAGGAACTTATGCATATCTCTAACAAGATGATGATCTAGTCGTTGCCTTTCGGATCCATCCTTCTTATGAATCAGACTCCTTGTACTCGAGCACTTCATTTCTTGTAAAAGAACATCTGGAGGCACATATATTAAAACCAACAAAAAACCCTAGAGCACAGTATTATATAAATTTTGTGCAAATTTTGAGAGAACATAGCTTTGCCAAAGCCCTAGTTCCGAACCTTGACTCTGCTATGTATTCTATTTAATGTAAAACAATGCTTTTTAAGCAACCTTCCTTAAATTATTAACAAATTGCTTGAAGGGCACCTATTTAAACAAAAATGCAGCCTCCTCCAAAACCCCTTAGCTGCCCTTACCATCTCCATTATAGGTGCGTTTTCCACCATCAGAGGTAGAAAAAAGCTTTTACCAATTTGCTAATAATTTAGGGAAAGTAACAAAGAGAAATGACATGTAGAAATGGCATAAAACCCTACAAACTAAACATTACTGGACTTTATCAGTTATATTCTAGATAATAATAACTTACCCTTTCAACGCACTTTTTGATAGGAATCACCAGATGTTACTTTGTCCTTGAAGATGAATTAGCTTCTATTGATATGGTCTTCACCTATAGGATCCATCCATTGCATGGACTGGGCCCAAGGTACTTAAACATAGCAATAATAAGATTTGCATATGCTCTTCACCTATAGGACCCATCCATCTTATGGACTCCCCCCTAGGTCTTAAATATATCTCTAACAAGATATGATCTTCACCTATAGGACCCATCATTTTTTAGATTGGGCCCTAGGAACTTATGCATATCTCTAACAAGATGATGATCTAGTCGTTGCCTTTCGGATCCATCCTTCTTATGGATCAGACTCCTTGTACTCGAGCACTTCTTTTCTTGTAAAAGAACATCTGGAGGCACATACTCTCTGGTATATTAAAACCAACAAAAAACCCTAGAGCACAGTATTATATAAATTTTGTGCAAATTTTGAGAGAACATAGCTTTGCCAAAGCCCTAGTTCCGAACCTTGACTCTGCTATGTATTCTATTTAATGTAAAACAATGCTTTTTAAGCAACCTTCCTTAAATTATTAACAAATTGGTTGAAGGGCACCTATTTAAACAAAAATGCAGCCTCCTCCAAAACCCCTTAGCTGCCCTTACCATCTCCATTATAGGTGCGTTTTCCACCATCAGAGGTAGAAAAAAGCTTTTACCAATTTGCTAATAATTTAGGGAAAGTAACAAAGAGAAATGACATGTAGAAATGGCATAAAACCCTACAAACTAAACATTACTGGACTTTATCAGTTATATTCTAGATAAAA